>NW_010334993.1:0-5907 GCF_000700745.2 Antrostomus carolinensis
CCCTTCCCTTCCCTTCCCTTCCCTTCCCCACAATAAGCCTATAGGTGCATGACTATTACTTTCACAATTATGATTTAAGCATAAGGTTTCCCTCTATTTGTACCTCCTTTTGGGTCAGGACAATCAGTCTGGCCTGCTCACCCTGTGGTGTATTGAGTCCTTCACTGACACAACTGCTCCATCCTTCTCGAGGGTTTTTTGAGAATTAGTCTTCTCCCAGCCCAGGTTTGGCCTTCAAAAGAATTCCCTGTTCTGCCTGCTCTGGTTCTGCTTCTCCTCTCAACTAATGTTATTTTCTATCCTCTGTGTAACTGAGGCTTTTTGTTTTGATTTGGTTCTCCATTTGGTTTTTGTTTGTTTATTTTGTTTGTTTGGGGTTTTTATTTGCTTTTTCCTTTTTTTTTTTTTTTCTGTTTTTATAATTGTACCCAAATTAATGCTTCCCTTTTAAAGGTCTTTCTTAGTCTTTTTCTTAAACTAATGAACCAGAAGTACGTGACATGAGAAAATCATACAGGGAAACCACTGAACCTAATGTTCATACAAAAAAGCTGAAGATGTTACCGTTGAAATGTTCTTGAAAACGAATCTTCTGACTGGATTTTTTTAATCATCCCAGGAAGGACAATTTCCCAGAAGTCTCCTTATCCTCAGATTTTGCTTTAAGTGATTGGTTTACTCAGTATTTTCTACACAACAGTAGCCTGCAAAGAGGGATTTGAAAGGCTGGCAGTTGCTGTTACTATCAGGAGCTGCCTCATCAACGATGGTGGGAGGAGGGTGTGTGGAGCTGGTCAGTCCTCTGTCCTCAGGGACCAGCTGGTCTCCTCTTTGACTTTGGCTTCAGATTTTCACCTGATGCTTCTTTCAGGAATGTATGCTTTTTTCCTACCTTTAAAAAAAAACAAAAACAAAAACAAAAACAAAAAAAAGGTTGAAATTTCTTACTAAAAGAAGATGGGTGTCGGGAAGGCTGGATCCCAGCTCTGTGTTCTCTAAATGGGATGTGGGGATCTGGAAAGGGGACTAGCCATAACTTACTTATCTCTTATAATTAAGCTGATATGTATATGCATAATCAGCATTTGAGACATTTTAGATGTTTTCCTTAAGTTTCAAATCCCTCTCTCATAGCACTGCCACTAGTGTTTCAACATCTGTGCCTTAGAGTCGAGCGAGGGCTCAGAGATGGTGGTGGTGATAGCCATGGCCAGCAATCGTCTGTTGAGGTGACCAGTGTCCATCCACTCCACTAAAGGGCCAACGTGTCTATGGTTCTTGTGTTAGAAATGGGAATGTGCACACTGGGAGGTTCTCCTGAATGTTGTCTGTGAATAATGTTGGCCTCACCAAAGGGCAAAACAGTTAGAATCTTCATCAGAAATGGGCTTTACTTTAGTTTGTCTCTGGAATTAAACAAACCAGCCAACCCCTCCTTATCCATCCCCGCCCTCTCAAATACCATCTTTATGACTTCCAGTTGTTAGGTGTGTGAACTGGGCAAGAGCTGAATTTTTTTTTTCAGCCCTCCATTTTTTTCCATCAGAATTCCTGAAACTTGTTTCATGTGATAAAGACAAGTCTGAGGGTACAACTTCATTCCTTCCTGCTGTAGGGCACCTATAGCCAGTTGCTCCTGTTATTCATTACTGCTTTGTTTTTTTTAAATATTTTTTTACCAACACCTTTCATATGTAGCTTATTCCTATAGCTGTTACCTAGCAACATTGATTTTGTTCAATTTAGTTTGTGTCTTCTATTTTAAGAAATCTATAAGGTGTGTTTCAAGAACGTTACTGAAGTCCAACCATGAACCTTTAGTAAGGAGGTGTTTATAAAGGGAATTCTCTACAGTACCTGTAATTAATGGACATACCTTTGGTGTTAGCCTTCCCAGCCTTGTTGGCAGAAATGGGAATAGATGCATGTGGGATTCAAAAATTACTTGGAAAATACTGGAGCAGTTACAGGTTCCCTGTTGACTTCTCAGTGGCATTTCAGTGCAATCCAAAGAGCCTAGTTGCCTATCTCAATTTCACACTTTTACCAACCAGCATCTCTGCTTCTTGCCCTTCTTTCTGTGGCATGGTCCATCCAGCATTTTGGAAGCTGCTCATGCATTGATGTGACATTTCGTAGGCCAGGAGCCATAGTTACAGTACAACATAGAGGATTACACCTTAAGCTGATGAATGTTAGAAAGTAAAGGAAAGGACTTTTCAGTGCAGAATCCCATAGGGGACTCATAAGGTGCATGAAGTTCTGGGGTTCTGGGGTTCAGACTTGTCATTTTTACTGCAGACTATGACCACTCTGGACTTGGTGGTCTCTCTAAGAGACAAAGTTGAGTTTGTGTCTAGACTTTAAAGGAACAAAGAGACTCCAGCCTTCTAATATTCAACAAAGGCAATCTTTTGATACTTTTATAATGGGGTCCAGCAGTGGACCTGGAGAACAGCGTGAATACATAGGGTTTGCAAATGGTTTTTATATTGTCTTTTTGTTTCTTGTGCAAAACCACAATCTCTATGTAGTTTTTAATAATGCGGGAGGGCAGAGACTGCATAGAATTGGAGCTGGTATTGGTAGCTGGAGGGTGTCATTCAGCTGCAGCATTGCTGTAGAGGTCACTGTGGGGTTTTTAAAGGACGCTATAAGAAATCTGCTTGGTATCCACCTTCTATCGCATGCATTTCTCAGAGATGTAGTAGCTGCCAAGTCCTAAATGCATGCAACCTTACCGGGGCTGTAGGTGACTGTACAAGAAAAGCAAGTTCAAATGTGCAGCTGGTGCCTGTGGCATTAGTGGAGGCAGAAACAGGTTACAGAGGGAGGTGAGACATTTGTGTAAACATAGCGTATGTGGTAACAAGTTCAGAGGGAGAAGGGAGCAGAGGAATATGAGTGTTACCTAGAGTGGATGTTTTTGTGCATCATTACAACTGTGTGTTGTCAGCAATGGTGTATCTTCAAAAAGTCTAAGTGGCTGGAATTTCTGAAAAATCCTAATCAAAACAGCATTTGGCTGTGGCACAGGAAGGACGTGCTCTTGTGCAAAGGATACCCTTAAAAAGGGGTTATCTTGTAGAAGGGGTTTGTATGCACAGGTCACTCTGGTAATCCTTACCTGGGTGGCTATATGTGGTGATAAAATGTGGGATTTCCATGATAACAAAAACCTTGCAAAATATACTTTATCACTAATGTAAATCAGAATAACTTATATGCAGTTTTAGGAGATTAGAAATGGGATGTTGAGGTGGATACCATAATACTTTAAATGTCTTTTTTTTTTTTTCCCCCTTTTAAATTCTGGTTAAGTCCTTCTGTTAATTTTAACGTAAATGTATTTTCCCCATGTTGCCTCTAGTTTTCGTAGTGTTTCACTGGATCAGCAGTGCAGGATGCCAGAGTATATGTAAGTCTACATTCCTTTTCTTTTGCTGTTTCCATCTGTCTCCTCGAGGGTTAATTAATGTGTGCAGGAGGGCCCGCTGGCCCCTTCAATATCATCCTCTACTGAGCTAAACCTGGGTGAAATCTTACATTAGTTGTATCTTAGCTTCTTTGCTTTGTCAAGCAGGATCTTGAAGGTGCTGCACTGAAACTCATTTTGGGGAAGTGATTGCTGGAGTTAGGCTGTCAAAAGAGGAACAGGTGATCAACCAACAGCGGCTTTACTGTAGTGTCAAACACTAGTTTATGTACACGCCGTTAGGCTTCATGTAGTATCAAACTTACTTCTATGGTGGCAGAAAGTGGTGCAGCATTTGTATAAATCTGCTGAATACCTAGTAGCACTTGCATCAGTCTTCTCTGTGAACTGGTATGGGGGATGATGCCGGAGAATTAAGTTCTCAAATGAGCAACAAAGAAGGTAATTATTTACATATGTATGTATACAATTTTTAAAAGCCTTTTAAATCACAGCTTACTTAAGTCCTGTGACATTTTTCACGGCATTCCCTGCGAACTGCAGGCCATGTGTAAAGGGGCAGGGTGCTTTCTGGGCTGTCATTCAGAGACATGAAGTGCAACCTGGTCTGTAGTCCAAAGCTGGGATGCTTTCCATGTTCAGCTTTTTTTCAGTAAACAGAATTTGTGCAGTGCAGTGAACCCCTTGACAACCATGGAAGTACCTGCTTTCTTCGGGAGGCTGGCGGAGATGAAGCTGAGCAGAGCTCATTCCAGCTTCAGAATAAGCAGGATCCTGTTTAGTCCTGTTAGCGGAGCTTGACGCATCAGGACCAACAACAATCAAAATAAGTAATTAAATCAGGATCTAGGGGATAGAGAAGGGCTGGAAGCAGAAGGACAAGTGGGACATGGTTAAGCACAGATTAAAGTTCACTCAGGGCTAATTTAAGGAGTATCATCCCTCCTATGGTGTGCTCAAAAACACTCAAATGGTATCCAAAGGGGCTTTGTTTTTATGAAGCGTGGTAGCTTAGCTCACTACAAGTTTTATAACAAAGTTATCTTCTTTCCTTGAATTGAACTTTTAAATTTTTTCTTGTAATTGAAATAATGATTTAATTTAGCAAAAATATTACTTGCAACATTCAGTGGAGCTGGTTTGTGAACAAAGCCAAAGTTTAACAAATTGTGGGCAAAGAAGCAAAATGAAGTTCAAACAGCTGCCAGTGTGTGCACTTTGGTTCTAGTTTGGGAAAGAACATTACTTGCAGATGTACCAAATATTTTCTTATGGTATAAGAAGTCTACAAACTGCCAGTACCTCATCCACCACCAGAAGTATGCCAGAGCTAGGTTTTGCCAGTGTTTTCCTTTAAAAATGACTTCCAAAAGCAAAAGGCTGCTTGCATGTTTGTCCATGGAAGTGATAAGCTAGCCTCTGTGCAGTTCAATTGAGAGGGGAAAAAACAGACCTCAAATATCCACTTTCATACTCCTTGATCCTATGGCAGAATTCAATGCACGTTAAGGAAAATAGTGTCCCTGGAAGCGTATGTCTGCAAGATAGGAGGTAAAGTTGCAGGTAGCTGAGGAACCTCCAGCTCTTCAGCTATAACCTACACGGGTGATTCTTCCAGGTCAATTGCAAAATTTGTGTGCACATACTTAGAGGACCAGCATAGTTCTGAACAGCATACCTGCAAATGGTTACAGCGGCTTAGAAGTCCCATGGATGACTTGCTTGATTTTTGTGTAGTCAAGCTCTGTAGAGAGCCGTCACAAGTAACACACTGGATTGGCTGGCGGGCTGAGACATCTGCTGGCACGTCCGAGGTAGGCTACAGCAGGGAGGTTGCTATTGCAACATGCTGAAATCTCTCCAGAACATAATGGTATTTGGTAGTAAACGCTTTTGTTTGTAGAGAGATGAAGCTGTATGAAATTCAAGACTGCAGGCTTTGTCTTTAAAAAGCTTAAGGATCTGCACTCCTGCAAAAGTTTTCTAGCAAGACTGAGGGCTGTTATTAGCAGTGCTGCACCCGCAAAGAGAAGGAGCTGACAGAAGAGTGAAACCAGATTCTGGACTTCAGTGCAACATATTATTAGGAAAACTCTATGTGCACCTCGTCAGTGCCTGTCCTGTTGGAAATTGAATTTAGGTGTGTAATTGATATACTTAAAAGCCTGCTAATGGTAATTCAATGCTTTAAACTATGTACTTGGTTTGTTTAGCATTTTGCATGCAGTGCCTCATTTTATGCATATTAGACTTCATATTACACCTTTGTGCCTATTTGATTATTCAAGAATAGCTTGAGCTGACTCTTAATCATTCCTCCCATGTTACAATCATATGAAAACTTAATGATCTTTCACCCTAATAGCTTTGTCTAAGTTGTTAATAAATTAGCGCCCTTGGGGACGAAGCCATACGGATTGCCGCAGCAGGTACGCCTTGACTTTCTTCCCTTTCTGCTGTTCACCCTGCTG
>NW_010334993.1:5930-7108 GCF_000700745.2 Antrostomus carolinensis
CCCTGACTCTGTGGCCAGGGTCTGTCTTTTATGTCTCCTTCATCCATTACTTGACAGCCATCTGACACCCTGCAGCTCAGTCTTCTGGTACTTTAGATGAATGATAAAATTCAAAAGCCTTGTAATTCAGCCTCTCCCTCTTTATACTCCTACTCTGGTAGTTCCCTTGTGATTGCTCAAGAAGTGTTTTCGGTATGTCCTCTCCAAATAGGATAAGAATCTGGAGAAAGAATTGAAATTGCAACTCTGTCTCGAAATCCTAAAAATAGCACGAAAATTACTGCAGACTTTGTCCAAGCAAAGCAAAGTCTGGATGAAAATGCATGAACTAGCTGACAGATAGAGAAGATGGTGTAGCCATGTGAAGGTGAGTCTTGCTAGCTGTTAAGTACAGAGCCTGAGGGAGATAACCATAAAGAAACTGAAGGAAGAAAACCTGTTTGTGGGTTGATAGAGGGTTTTTTGTGTTGTTTTTTGACACATGTTCAAACCTAGAAATCCCATGAGTACATTTTCAGCGAAGGCTGAGAGGCTTTTACTTCACTAAAGGACCTACCGGTTTTCAGTGAGGAACATGGTATTTCAAGGCATTAAATAGAGCTCAGATGTAGGTACATGATCAGCACCTGTTTAATTCTGATCTTTGGTTCATCCAACACTGAGAACTGGGGTCATTGGCATCCGAGACAATTGCCATGTAAATGCCACGGTCAGATCCTGTTATGGTTATTGAGTCATGTTGGTGATGGACAGAAATTGAGTGGTGCTGTTTCAGATTATATCCTCAAGAAAGGTGATATTGGTACAAAATTATTTCTGATGTCTCAAAGTACTGCAGTCGGTCGCAAACTGTATAGGTGTTCTTGGTGGTTCATTTACCTGGAAAACTTGGCAAAAGAATGGGTTTCAGAAAATATTTGGGCTGAAAAGCATATATTAGCTGCATAGCGATGTGTAAATGTTTGCTCGCTCCCTTGCTTGGCTCTACTTTTCATCATGTCATGAAGAGTTTTGAGAGATACAGAGTTTGCCATCAGCAATGGTATATTTTACCAGGCCAATTGATACAGCTGGAAAATGAGGGCGCATTTTTGGAGGCACAAAGTTGTGTTTGGTCTGAAGTAGCTGTTCAGGCAGTGGCCGTTCAGTAACCAGAAGCAGATATCTATGTGTGTGTT
>NW_010334993.1:7130-28992 GCF_000700745.2 Antrostomus carolinensis
CTGCTGAACTCCTGATAGGGAGGGACCTAACTTGTGGTTAGGGAGTAATTACAATACTCTGAAATAAGAGTTCAGAGAGTGGTTAGTGCAAAGGGCTCACAGGGTTTTGTTGTCTTGCAGAGTAATTGTGATCGTTAAGGAGGAACGAATGAGCCCAAGTTACTTGTTTACGGTGAGGTAAGGTGGTGTGTATAGCAAAGTTGGTGTACTTTTGAGGGACTGATGTCCCTCCAGCCACCCACACCACATCCCTAGTTGATTTATTTGAGCACTGTAGGGCAGGGGTCTCTATCCCATTGCAAGAGCAAGGATACAGATCATTTTATACAGTCCTTGGAGTGAATGTTAAAAGCTTGTGTTGCCCTTCGAAATACTGTATCGCAAAAATATGCAGAAATACAGACAGGATTTTTAACAAATTATAATGATCACTTTCCAATGTGTACGTCAGAGGATTGTGTCTTCCACCTATTGACTTCTGCAGCACTGTCTTGGTTTTTTCTTCTACATTATTGGATCTTGCAGAGTGTTTGTTATACTGTTTGGCAGCCTGAACTTGATGGATTGACAAGCTGAACTGAGGTATTTGTAAGTGATATACTTTTGAAATGTATGTCATTTTATCAGTAACTGAAGCATTGGCATTATTTAAAAATCCCACCAAATTTTGTTTATAGTAAATACCGTAGTAGAAGTAATTCATTCTGTATCAGTAGCTTTTCAAAGACAAAATAAAATGAAGACAAAATAAATGTCCATCACTCACTGTTACTAGCTGTATTTTTGTGCTCTAGAATTAATAGATGTTTTCTGCAATAAAAACTTTTAGTGGAAAAATAAAACTATGAAATTATGTGATAACTTTATTGAAAGAAATGTAGCTTTTGGTCTTTCCAGACTTCTTTTATCTGGGACTTCCAGATGCATTATGCTGCCTTTATTTTGTCTTTCAGATGACGATGTGGACCTAGAAGCTTTGGTGAATGACATGAATTCCTCATTTGAAAGTTTATACTCTACATGCAGTATGCAGTCGGAAACCGCTCCGCTCCTTCAAAATGGTCAGCTCAGCCGCGGTCAGCTGCCGTCCTCAGGACCTGGCGCACTGCAGCCCATGTCTCCAAGGCAGAAGGTGCAGCGGTCTCAGCCAGTGCGCATCATGGCAGTCAGGTAGGAGCCAAGGGACTTGCCTCCTTTTTGTTAAAGCTGTCTTGAACCAGCTTCGAAAGAACTACGTTTTAAAATAGGAGATCAATTTTGGTAGGAGCCTAATAGTGTTAGACTGGACATTTGCATAGGAAAAAAGATGTACCAGGTAGGTGAAGGACAAAAATTTTCCATGCATTTTGTAAAACGCAAAAATGTCACATTTTTGCCCCTTTTTAAATCAGTGTTTGATGTACTTGTAGTAGCAGACATATAAAGAAGCGTATCATTGGTACCAGTTTGCAGAAATTAGGTCCACATTTGGGTTTATTTCCAAACTGTTAAAAACTGTTCTCTCCGGTATGGTGCCTGCTGACACCACATACTGGTTTTATAAATCAAAAGAGATCATGTAGATAGATGAGGGTGCATTCAGCTAGTTTTGATATACAAAAAATAGCTCACTTTGTGGAGGTTTCCTGAACGGCCCAAGACAAACAAAAAAGGAGCACATCGTAATTATTTAACAGTTCTTCCTAGACGACTTTCAGCTCTTTCACTTGAGTGCATTATGTGAGTTGTTACCAAAAAAAAAAAGAAAAAAAAAAAAGTGTTGTCTCTCTGTTGTCAGGATGAGGGCTTGAATTCAAGTTTCAAGTGGAATACTCTTCGTGGTAGTAGGAGAGTCTGTAGGTGATGCTGAAGTTCTTAAAGTCTTTATAGGCTGCAGGAGGAAAGCAGCTCCTGTCAGCATGAGTAGGTAAATTGCCTGAATCAAAAAGATTTGGAGTTTCCCTTCCCTTCTAGTTAACAATTTCTTCTCCAAAAGAAGCGAGGAGTAGTAATAAAAAAAGAAAGATGCAGAAAGGGTTGCTGCTAAGGTCTTTATGCTGATGTATTTCCTGTAGGAATGGTATTCTTAGGACAGGCAGCTTTTCTGTATGAATGGGTAGTGTGCAGCAACTGCAGTGCAACCAAGGCAGCTAATGATGAAACCATTTTTACAGGTTTTTCATATTTAACCTTGACTAGGGCGGTACTAGAACATGCACTCTCTAGAGTACTGTAACTGTTGATGTTTTGTAAATATCTCAATGAAAACACTTCATTTAAACTATTTTTGGCATTTCAAAACTTAGCAACTCTTTTTTGAGAACACTCTGCCTTTCTGAACTCTGTACTTCTATATGCATGAGAACATCGTGTGCTTATTATTGAAGAGAATAATGGTGAAACTGGTAGTCAGGGTTATCCAGGCCCCTTGCCTGTAAAGGAGGATGACTGTCTTTTTTGCAGCTGGAACAGAATGTTTGACCATGGTGATTCTCTTAAGAGCACAGTTTTATGCGCGTATCAGTCACGAAATAAGTGATGCCCTGCAGCAGCATAGGCAGAGCAGAGTGCAGCATAGTGAATTCCCATTTTAACAACACCACACCTTTCTGCTTGTGTCGAGCTTGTAGTTAGTTCCACTTCTCATAACGGAGGTCAGTCAAAGACTTGCAGTACAGAGCACTGTTACCCAGCTGCTGGTACGACAAGTATGCTGGGCTGAAGAAATCTTGCCCCGTCCTTCGCCCTGTGCTGCAGGGAAGTGCACACACACACGGGCAGCACGGAAAAATCCAGCAGGTCAGGCAGTCATTTGCATGGCTCATCATTATGGTTGGAACTGCTATTTATAGCAAAACCCCAAATCTGTAAGGCTCATTCATGGAACACCAAGGCAACTAAATTGCAGGATAGAGTTACCTGCGGAGCAGATTTCCCAGTAGTTATTTTATCGGCCCCCGGGTTCTGGTTCAGGCGGAGGCAGCCGGCGTGCCCAGAGCGGGACAGGCTGCCAGAGGCAAACCCAGCCCTTGTCTCCCGGGCAGCTCGGTTAAGAAGGCCTCGCTTGCTGGGGCAAATCGGGCTTTTAATGATTTGCATTTCAAATCCAGGAGTCGGTCGATTGTCTCTGGAAACTTCCGTGGTTGCCACTAGATGGTGCCTTCTGCAAAGGCCTTGCAGACCAGCCTGCTGCAGGGTCACCTAGAACATCTTCAGTGGTGGTGCCCTAGCAGTAGGGAAACCTAAAGCAATCAGCAGTCGGTGTGGTCGTGAATAGGTCTTACATCTTTGCAAGCTTTTTTAGGTTGCCCAAGGAAGTTGTAGACTCCCCCTCCCTGGAAGTGTTTAAGGCCAGGCTGGATGAGGCTTTGAGCAACCTGGTCTAGTGGAAGGTGTCCCTGCTGATGGCAGGGGGGTTGGAACTAGATGATCTTTAAGGTCCCTTCCAATCCTAACCATTCTATGATTCTGTGATTCTGTGGCAGCTGGAAGGCTTTTGTTTTTATTTTGTTAGTGTGGGCAGTGCAGGTGTATTATAAACTGGAACTGGAAACTCTGTTGGTCCTACATAGACTTGTGAGGTGTATCTCAGGAGATGCAGGCTTGTCTGAACAGTAACTGTATAACTAACGTAAGGTGGGAGGGTATAATTGCAGTTTATTGCTCAAGTTGAGTCTTTGCATTTCCATTTCTCCAGGAAATGTTGAGTTGCTTGGAGATGAAATCTGGTATTGTAAATGAGGTGACAATATTGGTTTCATTCTCAGCTTAGATACTTCCCAGGGGTACACCTTCATGACAATATTGGTTTCATTCTCAGCTTAGGGACTTCCCAGGGGTACACCTTCATTTGAAGATCCACATGAAATTTGTCTCCAAGTGACTGGAGTTATGTTCTCCTCTTTCACATTGGTTTGGAAGAGCTTAACTGATTTTATTGCACATAGAGCTTAAGCTTACAAGCTAGTGCTTACAACAGTGCGTACAGACAGATATTTCTGTTTATTTTATGTGCAAAGTTACCTCAGTTACTCACCCAAGTAATTAAGTTATAAGAGACAGAACAAGCGTAGCTGCCTGACTGGTCATTTTTCACATGCAGTTACCTACTTTGTGCTTGCAGTTGCTGTAACTGTTACTGTAGTTGCTTAGAAAATGAGTGGGTTTTATGCCTTTTCTTTGGTATCGTTATCCTAAGTGGTGAGGCAGGAGATCAAGGTCTAGTGATGCCAGTTTGCTCCTCTTAATACTTGGTACTTCTGTGTTTATAGGCGTCTTCAAGAAGAAGAACAGCAATTCAGAACATCATCTTTGCCAGCCATCCCAAATCCCTTCCCAGAACTTTGTAGCCCTGCAAGCTCTCCAGTGCTGGTCCCTGGATCTTTACCTCAGAGTCAGCCTGCTAGTAAGCATGTGAGTATGGGATGAAGCTTTGGGTTATACATATGTGTTCAAACCAGCAGTGGATTTATTTCATTTTGAAGGCAGAAAAAAAGTTTTAAGACAAGTAGAAACACTTTTAGGCTTTGTCCGTCAATAGGGCAGCACTGACTGAGAGTCCGTCTTCAAACGGGCTTTAGACCTTTTTTTTTAAAAGGTTGGTAAGAATGAAGTGTAAAAATGAAACAAGTCTCTTTCAGATGGATGTGTTGTGAGTGAAATACTAATGCCTAAAATCTTTCGAATTTTGTTATCCAAGGTAATGACTTACTAATTCAGAAGTCAAGTTAATTAGCTTAGACTTGGAGAACGATCTGTGCATGTTATACTGCATATTCTAGGTGCCACAAAGACACCAAATATCTGTTTTCTTTAAGGATATGGTGCTGCTTTATTTTGCTGTTTTTCATGAAACTGTTCAAAAAGCAAAATAACGTTCTTTGAGCATGTAACTAAGCACAGCTCCTTGTAGTGGAACTTACGGGGAGAACTGTCCCACGGAAAGCTGGTTGAGCGGCTCTCTGGGTTCTTGGCAGTGAAGATACCACAGACCAAGCTCTCTTGCGGTCCAGAGCAATAACTTTAGTGACATTGCAAACAGTTTTTTTTTTTCTATCCCACTCTGCTGTCTGAGAAACAACCATCTTGTTTTGTATTAGTCCTTGAGCATGTTTAAAGCTGGGCTCAGAAACTTTTATTTTGTAAACTGTGCTGACTTGCGTAGGGATGAAAAGGTGGGTTGCTCTTACTGACTATTGGTTTGAAACAGTTGTGTGTTTGAGTACGCAAAAATATGATGATGATGATGATCTGTGTCACTGCTCAGTTAGTTTGTAAGTAGCTCCTACATCTGTTCTGATGGATAAAAGGGTTTGAGTGGACAGTTCAGCTACGAGCAGTAGACCCTAATGTCTGCCCTCGCATCTTCTCTGTTGCTTTACATCACCATAAACAGCTGTCTGCTTTTGTGAAAGACACAGTGCGTCTTCATTGGGTTTACTGTATTTCTTACACGTACAAGACAGACAGCTAACCAGATAATGCTCTAGGGAAAAATGGAATCATCCAGTTGGGAATTTAGCAAGACCTCATCAGAGGTCTGGGTACTGGTTAAGCAGATAGGCTCTTTTGCCAAGGCATTGCAATCTGACTTTGGGGAGACAAAACAAGGGCCTCCTGCCACTTGCTGACAGGACAGCAGCATAGCTGCCTTTCTGAGACAAACTGAAGTTGCTGATGAAATCTGCATTTACCTTTCCAAATATTCCCCAGTTTCAGGGATTCTTTGCCTTTTAGGTTTATGTTTTACTAAAATTAACCAAGCCACTCTATAAAGTTTCCTCTGTAAAGCCTTAAGAACCCTAAATGATCTGTGTGTCAGTTTTTGATGGCATTTAGAAACTTGTGATTTAACAGCACATAAATATAAAAGTAAGTAATCTTTTAATGTATGTAAGGAGATGGCTCTAAAGCCAGAATAAAAATAGATTGTTTTCCTAAATTTTATGTTATAATTTAAAAAAATTAAAAATCTACCTGATTTTAAAATGGAAAATTTTGACAAGCCTTTTGAAGTCTAAAATGAAATAAATATTTATAACACATAGATATGCTTGCTGAAGTTTATAATCAAAGACAATCCATTATAGTGGTAAAACCTTTTAGGGTATGAGTTGAGGAGGTAAACTGTGTTGGACAATAGTGGCTTCTTCTGTAGATGCAGATACATTGTTAATTTCAGTTTATTGACTGATGGAGGCAGATGAGAAACGCTGACTCAAGCTGAGGGAAGACAGGAAAGCATTCTTTTCCTCTTGAATTAATTATTTTCCTCTCTTTAATGAAGGAACAGAGGAACAGAACTGGAAAAAAAAATCTAGTTTTAAAGTATTGGTAGACAAAAGTAAGTAAAAAAAGAGTAGGTTCAGTTTCTTCATGAAGGAAGAAAACTTTATTTTTAATACCTCAATTTTAAGTATGGAGTGTTGTTAGATAACAAAATAATCTGTCAGTTCAGCCTCCTTATAGGATGTTAGTTGTGTTTAATCCAGTTCTAGTTCCCTTCAATGGAGACTGCTAAACATCATGAGTAAAAAATGAGTAACTTTTTAAGTTCTACATATTTCCAACTTCATCTCATTAAAAAGATGCAAAGTTTGGGAATTTGGGAATTGTTTTAAGACATGCTCTTGCTTAGATAAATGTCCATAGATACAATATAAACTGCTGGTTAAACAAAATAAGTGATGAGTTTTGCTAAAGGACTGCAACAGCACTTTTTAATGTCTGGCAGTTAGTGAAAATGAGCTGTTTTAAGAAAAATATAAATACAACATCCAATGCAAACTAAGGTTAAAAGTAAGGATGCTTAATGTAAGGTTCTCTGCTTGCAAATTATAAACAAGGATTAAAATTGAGGATTGGAGTCAGCCATTCTGATTACATGGGATGTAGGAGGTGTTAGTGAAAGTAATTCCCTTTGTGCCTCTTGAGCATTTGTGTGTAAATAAGCAAATAGCAGCTCCAGCTGGCAGTGCTGCAGCTGCAGTCACACAGGGCATCGGCGCACACACACGGTGTAGAGGAAGCATTGCCTTTGGTCAGCTCATATCTAGGGGGCTGGAGTCTCGTGTCATGTTGCCAAGCCTTGGGCATAAAGAAATGCCAGCTCTGTTGAAGTTTTGCTAAATTAAAACTTTGTTTTTCCCAGTATATTGTTTCCTATAGGAAAAGGATGCATGTGGGAATGAAGGAGTGACTAAAGGAGCTTTCGGGTCGTAAAGCTTGAATTATATTTGCAGCTGAAAAAATGGATGTTGTCTTTTCTCATATGCAAAATTTTATTCACATAGCTGGAGCCTGACATTTCCTGTAAAGATGCTTCTCATAATGTTCCTTATTTTTTTCATGCAGTTGCCACCATTTTTTTTAACAAGCGGTTCACAACATTCCTTATGCGCCGCTCTGCATTTGTTTCGTGCTCTTCCTTGGCTTAGCAAAGAAAGGTAAAAGCAGTAAAGCAATGAAAAATAGCTGTAATCAGCCTTTCTTACTTTTTTGTGGTAGATTTTCTTGTTTCCTCATGATGATGGAGCATTTTAGAAGCATTTTCCTTATCTTACTCAAAAAAGCGCACATATCGGGAATAATTTCTTTTATTTTAATATATGTATATTTTCAGAGGTCTGTTGGGTAGTGGTACTGATTTCACCACAGCAGAAAGCAGTGTGCCACCTCTAGCTCTGCTGCCAATCAGGCATTGAATACTGCTTTTAAAGCTGATGGCTGCAGCAGCAAACCACAGCTGCTACCCAGAAGACCAAGAACAGTGAGAAATAACGGATCTTCTGTACTAGCACAAAACTAAAAACACGTGTAGGCAAATGGGATAGCCATTTAATGGGAGCATCAGTGTATCAATCTGGGAGGTAAAACTGGAATGTTAGGCTTATTGAAATGATTGCAGATTTTGTTGTTGGTTTGGGTTTTTTTTAAATTTGACTCTGGATAGTCTTCTCTGGTTTAGGAAAAAAGCCTAAATTAAAAGATTTTGTAGAATTTTTTTATTTTTTTTTTTTTTTTAAGCACATGGGCATGTTGAGTAACTGACACATAATTAGTAGTAAAAGACTTAGAAGATAAATAACTGTGAACCTTAAAGTTATGTTTTAGAGGCTCTCCTGCACTGAGCAACCTCCACAGGGATGGGGTCTGGGCTGTATGGTTGTGTGACCAAACACATCTAGCAGTAGAGGTTAAAATACGACTTGCAATTAAACAGATACAAGCTCCTCGGGAGTTCAGTGCTACGATTGTTTGTTACAGTTCTGCAGGTGGAAACAGCCCATTTTGAGCTAAGTTTTATGGTGAGAAGTGTTAGATGTTGATAGTGAACAACGTGGTTCTGTAGAAGTTGGCACCACTGAAGTTTTAGTAGCGTGGTCAACCACCTGGTGAGTACCTGAGTGAAAGGTACCAACTAGCTGTGTTACTGAGCAAGAAGCTGCTTCACCTACTGGTGTGGTGAGCGGGACACCTCAGATATCGCTTGTTTGGAGAAAGTATGACCCTTCCAGCGGCAGCAGCCAAAAAGCTCTTAAATTCTTGAGCTGAGAGCAGCGTTGTCTGTGAGCTTGGGCAAGAGGAGGCTGATGGGAGAGGAGCTACCTGATCAGTGCATGCGCAAGCGTTTCCTCCTTCATCGTGTACCTCTCTGTCCTCTAAGTACCCCCTGGCTGCCGCTCACCGCAGAGCCTGACTGTGAGCCGGGAGAAACTTCAGCACTTCGGCTTCTGTGAGCATGTAAGTGCTCCTGCTTTCTGTGCTGGGAAGGGCAAGTACAGGCAAAAGCAGGAAGGACATTTTCTGAGAGACACTGTGGGGCATTGCAAGGCCCCTCCCTTCTCCCCACATCTTTGTTCGTAAAATGCATGTACACCTACAGACACGAGATCACCCCACGTCTGAGGGGGACAGTGATTGTGGGCTGGGAGAAGGGACAGATGAAAGTTTTTAAAACATCATTTACTTAACAGGATAAATATGTTTGTCTAAGAAAAATGGAAACCAGAAAATTACACCAAACCAAGACCAAACATTTGTCCAAAAGATTGCTAAAAACATCAGACAGCTAGGTTACCGCTAATTGAAGTCCATCTTTGTGTTGCTGGTATAAACTAAGAACTGTTTGGTAACGTAGGCTATAATTTCTGGTTGTGTACAAATATTTTGGAAAAAGCATGCAATAATTACATGTAGGTCACTGCAATGCCACAGGATATTAGGCTAAAGTATCTTGTGTGAATCAATGAAGCTTTCAACTGTAAAAATAGGGCAAATTTCTCACATCCCCCCTCTATACAGCCCAGGCAAACTTCCAAATAGCAGTTTGATGTACCAAAATTATTTACTCTCTTCTAGCAAATTACATTCGCAAATGGCTATGAATTAATGCCATTCTTTTTTCCAGATTTAGTTACCCTTCAAGGGAACTCCTGTAAACAGACTTCTTAGTTTTAATTGTTTTAATTACATGTTATGATGCACTTTTTTTTCCCTTCCTGTAAAACTTTTATATTGTTTCTTTTGAAGACAAAGATGTTGATTTCCGAAAGAGAAGCTGTATAAAAATACAAACTTTTGTATAATGAAAACTTCATGTACTAAATTAGATTTTGCTTACGTGACAGCAAATTTTGTGCTTATTCCTGCAGTTCAATAACCTTTAGCAACAAAACATTTTGAAAATAAATGCTGGCATCAGGTTTAGACAATAGGACTTTATTTTCTCTAAGCAGGCCAGATCCTGTAGCTGGATTAATCTGGACAATTCCTTAGGTCCTGGTCCAGGCAATGCCTTTGACCCAACTATAAAATACAGGTTTTCATGGATATCTTCCATGGTAGACCATGTTGGTTTCCTCAAATCTTTCTTTGAAGCAAGGCAGCTAAATAAATAAATCATACATAGATTGTTCTGTAGCATGTTTAACTTGGTTGTTTTTTTTTTAAGGAAGTTGTGATTGTGTCTGGGAAAAATTGGGGAAGATCAAGCCTCCACTGTGGGGCTGTGATTCAGCTGTATGAAAACGGGCCTTGCGCTTCCCTGGGTGCCCCTCTCTCGTTTGGAGAAATAACGCTTTCCTGAACTAAACAAATTAAATTTGATGGACAGTGGAGGAGAGACGTTGTATTACTTGTCATCTTGTCCCCTGTGTCACGCAAACACGTTATCCTGTTACTCCTGAAGAAGTCGGAGGGGTGAGCTCACGTGGTTTTTAAAGTCTCATTTGCTCATTCCTACAGAAGAGGGTAACGAATAACTGAAGACTGCGTCCGCTGGACTAAGCCGCAGCCAGGCAGTCCTCAGCGCTGTTAGCGCTGGGTGGTCGGTGGGTCTGCAGGCTCTTCAGCTGGAGCCGCGCCGTCTGCCGGGGACTGGGATCAGTACAGAGTCAAAGCTGCTGTTCCTCCTTCCTTAGGGCAAGAGGCTTGGTGGTAGAAAGAAATAGTTCATCCTTGCTTTTGGAAGGTGCCAGAACAGTAGTTACAGTCCCAACATGAATTACTGGAAATATTAAGGGCATCCGATGCTCAAACCCAAAAGTATGTTATTTGTTGGGATTTTTTGTTTTTAATGACACAAACCTGGCCCTGCTCCCAGGAGCTTTTTGGCTTCCTACCCATAAGGGATGCTGCGGCAGCGGGAGTGTGCAGGGAGGAGGGCTGCGTGGTCAGGACCAGCGGCTGGGCGCCGGGGGGTGCATCGCTCAGCCAAGGGTGGTCTGGTCTGGCACACTCCATCGGATGGGACCAGCCCGACCCAAACCTGCCCTGCTGCATGTGTGCTGGCAGCCACATCGGAGTTCAGCCACACAGTGATGCTTGCAGTTGTCTGTTTTCCAGTAGCAATGCCGTTGCAATTAGCCTTTCGGACTGCCTTGTGTACATATTGAGCAGTCTGTAGTATAAGCTGCAGTAGCTGTGCATTAGCGTACTCACACGAGATTTTTGTGTGTGCATCTTGGTTGCTCGTGCCCTTGCACATTTTTTGTTGTGCAACATTACTCTTGTTGTGTTTCAGTAATGGCACAGTGAGAATATAACTTGGCTGTCCTGTGCTTCGATCAGGAATTTACAGAACTGAGAAGCTATCAGACTGCAAGAGACGGGAAAAATGGGAAAACTTAACATGAGAGAAATTAAAATTCTCTCTGCCTAGCAAGGCAAGCAGGAGTGGGTTTGGGTGTAAACATCAGTGCAGTAGGGAATTAAACAAAACCCCAGAACTATATTGAGTGACTGTAATTATAGTGTAAGTGAATGGCTGAGATGAATCAGAGATGTCATAACTTTATACTGATAGCCTTTAAGGACTCACTCAACATAGAGGGAATAGCTACGCTGAGTCTCAGCTCTGCTTGCTGTCTGGACTTGAGCTATGAGTTCAGGTCAACTTTAGACATTTTAGATAGAAACCTTATTTGAACCTCTGCTTACTTAGTAGGACAGATGCAAGAAAGCACCAGCTCATAGGTTAGAGCCTGTGCTGTGTATCCTACGTGACCTTGTGGCACCACGTTGTTGCCAGCAACTGGCATGTGAGTTGACCATGAGGTCCTCTCCAAAGTCTGAGGTGAGCTGAGGCAGCCCTTACAGAGCTGTGCTGGCACCGACCGTGAGCTGCAGGTGATCCCTTGGTGGGTGCTGCAGGCAGCAGGAGCGGCAGTAGGGCAGGAGTGGGAAGATGCCAAATTTTTTACTTGCTTGCTGGGATCTACCTCTAGAGATGGTAGGTAGGCAAAGCCAGTGTTTCATTCCAAAACATCAACACAGTGGTTGTGTAAGTACCAGGAGTGATGCTGCTCATTCACAGCAGGAATAGGGCTTCTTTGGGCTTGCTGTAATCACCTGGACAGTGAACTGCACCCACGTTTACACTGGAAATCGGTTTGAAATGTCTGTCTTCACTTAGACGGTGTTGTGTGTGGATGCACAGGGGAAGAGTGAACTTGGAAGGTTTTTGGCATGGTAATGGAAAGTTTATGCACTGCTCCAGAGCTTGCAGATACGGTTTTGTTCAGTTTCCTAAGCAGAGGGGATGTTAGTTGGAATTTAATAACACGTCTGTATTAGAATAATACTGCTGAGTTAATTAAACCATTGTGGGATGAGTTTCAATTCTCTGTTCTCTTGATTTATAGTCTCCTTATTGCTATCAAATTCTTATTGTATTATTCTTTCTCCTAATAGGAGTGCAGAATTACTGTTCTAAAAAGTGATTTTGTTTAATTAATGTAAGTACCTTCAATCTTTGCTTTAGCCTGGCTGCAGTCTGAACATCATTTACAAAACTTACATAAAAGCGAGTTTAATCTGGACTTGTTAAAAGGCAATCCATCACTGATTCATAAAAGCTACATGTCATGTTTCTCTGTTGGCATTAGGATTGCTTGTTCTCTCCAGTGGTAGACTTTGCTGCTGCCAGGGTTACTGGAGCCAGTTTCTCCTGCTGCATTTCAGGAAGCAACAGAGTTGGAAATACCTTTGTTATGGCATGAAGCGTGTGTTTGGTTTTTCTGCTGTTGCTGAGGGGGCAGTGAGCAGCACTCAGAAGGAAAATGGGTTGACTATCAGCTGGGAGTTTGGATGTGAGATCCCCTGTCGAACACCGGATGTTTCTGGAAAATGTGGATAAAGCAACTTTGTCTCAGCAGACTTATTGCTGGTGAAATTTCATTAACAGCAAAGCAAAAACTGTTCTTCAGGTTTGTACGGGGGAAAGGGGGAGAGACTTTTAAAAACTGCTTTTTTTTCTTACCAAACAGGTGCCACTTTAAAGCACCCAGATCTTTCCAGCCACCCCTTTTATCTACCTAGTTCTCTTGTCTGGCCAGAGTGAGGAACTGCTCTGCTTTTTGGGGATATTTAGATGTGGGCCATACCCGTTCCCAGTGAACACTGCCTTACCCCGCACACACCTAGTGTCAGCGGTGTGCAGCGCCCATCCGGACATCCAGGAACATGGTCCCGGTGCGCGCCGGGTGCTTGCGGAGGGGCCCGCGCCATCGCAGGCCGCACCTGGCTGGCTGGAGCGTGCTCAGCAACTCCAAAGGGCCTGAGCCTGAGGAACCGGCTTCCAGTGCTGGAAGTAATGTCTGTGCCCTGCAGCCACGGGCGAAGGCCGGCTGCCTCACTGGGTGGTGACCTTGCACATGTTCTTCCTCTCGCCTCTTAGGTTCACCTTTACAAATCACGTTTCCCTACTGTCCTTGCCAGAATAGGTAACAAGGATAGGAACAAGCCATCCCTAAGGAAAAAACCCCATGTTTTTATTTTTAAAAAAGTAAAAAACAAACGAGGTGCAAAACGTTACGGAAAAGAGTATTCGAAGCTAAACAACAGCGTCCTGATAGTAAAGCACTGGGATTTAATTTTACAGACAATTTGCCCTCAGGCTTCTGTGAGTCATTTTTGAGCTTGTCCTTCCCTGCAAACTGTTAAGAGCAGCTAATTACTCTGAAGTAATTTGTTTGTCATACCGTTGCTAGTCACACTTATTTTCCCTGTTGCTTACTAAAATCCACTGAAAGCGAGCCAACCACAGTATTTCCAGACTTTTTAAATAGCTTTACAGATGTTTGCTGCTATTCCCTTTCCCCAGGTACTCAGTTATGTAGAACAAGCTGTAGATGGGGTCTTTGATAAGTGTCAGGTATCAGGTACACAGTTTTAGTATTGAAAAATACTTGTTTACTCATTACTGAGTTGTCCCAAACTCCAGAGTAGTGTCATGTTTATGTGTTTTAAGTATGTGTGTGTGTCTATGTGTCTGTGTGTGTGTATATATATATATATATATGTGTGTGTGTGTGTGTATATATATATATGTGTGTGTGTATATATATATATATGAGAATATATAGAGAGGATCAAAAGGTTGCTTGCAATACTGTCACACACCTTGTGGTGTGTGATTTATGGAGCAGCTTGAAAAGAAAAAGACATTAAATATATAAAGATCACCCTCCTCTTCATTGGGCTTAGAACTGGAAACTGATGTTACAGGAATAACAACATCTAGTCACGCAAATAAAACCTTGTGTTTGATATTCTCAAAGTATTTTTCTGTGTTATATGCTGGTATGTTCTATGGATTTCTTTTCCACAGCTGACCTTTGAACTTTTTTCTTTAACAAACCATTTGGCAAAGCTTTGTAAAGCTCGTCCGAGTGAGGCTAAGCCTTGCCTCTTGTGTTACAGCCTTGTCAAATGAGTGTCCTCTGATAGGAAGACTCAAATAATGTCCAGCTGAAAAATGTCCTTGCTATGCTTGAAGCTAATGTCATTCCACTTGTAGCATTTAAAAGGTCCAAAATATATTTGAGAACCTACTATTAATTTCCTCTTTGTCTGTCTCACAAGAGGCAGCAAGGCTGAGTTTTACTCCTGAATGTGGATCCAGTCAGTGTTTTAAATGCTATTTGGTGAAAGTTTTATTTATGTTTTTTGTTTATTTTTGAGCATACTTACCCATCTTGCATCCTAGTCATTGAGATTTTTTGGTTGTTTTTTGGGGATGGAGTTGGTTTTGTCTGTGCTTTTTTGTTTTGTTTTGGTTTTGGGGGTTTTGTTGTAATTGGGTTTCGGGGGGTTTTTTTGACTGCACAAATGACAAAGGTAATCCAAACCCCAAATCTTTCATTGTCTGCAGAGAGAGAGGCTGTCTTTCCAAGGGGAGCGCAGTGCTCGTCAGCTGCAGGGGCAGGAGAGCACAACATTCAGCTCTGAGGATAGAGAATGTGTATTTGTAATCATTTGTAGTGTGACACATTTCTTAATATTTTCAAGGACATTGATAAGAAGGGGAAAATCAGGAGGCAGCCAGCTCTATTTGTGTGAATGTACCTTCAGTGTAATTTCCCTTTAGTCTCAGTGAACATTTAGTTCTGTGTTACACTTCATGCAAGTTACAAATGAGGGTTTGCTTACAGGCTAATTAAACATAGCTTAGAGCAGTACTTAATTGCAACACTTTAAGCAATACAGAGGAACTTGAAGCTTGGACTTGAAGTCTTGGCTAACAAGAAATTAACTTTGTGTTCTGCCCAAGGTTGCACCAGCTGCTGTGTTACTAAGGTTTCATTACTGCTTGCCCTCTCTTATGTACGTGGAGCAGCACTTAGGCAGTCTCCAGAAGTCACTTTTTGTTGAGGAGAAACCTTTAGGATTTAAACTATAGCAGGAAATTCTGCAAGAAGTGAGACAGGGTGAGGGCATGATGGAGTCTTTCAGTGGGTAGGGAAATTGCTTGTGCAGCAGATGCTGGCTTTGAGTGTCTCTAGCAGTTCGTCCTTCAAACAGATGTCCAAACGAGTCTAAGTTGAAAGACTGCTGTTTTGATGTATAACCATTACAATGAAAGAGCTGAATGAACTTCATAGAAAGCTTTCTGTATGTTAACTTTTATCCCTTAAATAAATAATTAATCTAGTAGTTCTCAAGATGGGGAAATAAATTTTACAGCATTGTAAACATGCTCACATCATTTTCTCCTCTTTGCCTTTTTCTCAAGCCTTCTCTTAACATGCAGCTGTAAAAGCTGTGGCAGTTAACTGATTCTTGTCTAGCAAAACGGTTGAGGATGATGTGCGTGCATGATGTGTGTGCGTGTGATGTGCATGATGTGTGTGTGTGTGATGTGCTTGGTTTTCCCCTAAGCCAGTCTTGGAAGTGCTAATCGCCCTACATTCAAATAGCAGCCATTAAGGAAGGGGAGACCCTAATAAAATTCTGGCAAAAGTAATATAGGAAGTGTTTGTAGTGCCAGACGTGATTCACAGTGACTGCATTCCTTTATCAGGTTGCAGCAACCTCTGCTTTCTACACGATTGAGTTCATCTCTACTACAATTATGTCTTTTCTGAACAAATAATTGCAGAGTATCTGGAGGTGCAACTTGGAGGCAGTGTCTGAGTATGAGGACTGATGGAGTGTAGAGGAATTAGTTGCTTTCCTTGTTGGACTGCTTCGTTACTCTATTTTGAAGTCTGCAAATGTAGGGAAGTAGAAACTATTTTTTTTCTTTTGAATTGTGTGATGGTACTTGAATTTCAAACCAGGAAGGTCTCACTGAGTTCAAGAAATACATTAGAAATATTTGAAGTGAAGATATTTAAAGTCTGAGTTGATAGTAGCTCAGATTGCTTGGTGTAGACTTGCGTGTCAATGCAGAACTTTGATCCTAATATGAAAGGACTTCCATTATTTGTGTACAAAACAACTTCTGTTGGTGCAAAGCTCTTGCAAGGTCGGTTTTCCTGCAGTGACTTACCAGATCTTTTGAAAGGTTGTTGAAGATTATTTCTTTATGCTGAGCAATTCTCCTTTTTCACTACAACCATAATAAAGTATTTTGGGAAGGACATATTTGACTTTGCATAATGTAGTTGCAAGTTAGGTTTGTATGCTGCAGCTGAACTAACAGTATCTGAAATTAAACGCCTGTATTGATTGCATATTGAATTATAAAAGGTGTGCATTAATGAAAGACAATCTTGGAGGCCTTTACGTACAGCAGACAAGCAGTAGGAGTGGCTGTGCTTTTCATATTATTTGCTATGCAGTGGCATTTTTTTTTGCTCCTGGAAAGTGGCATGTAGACTAATGAACGACAGAGAGTTGGTTTAATCACCCTTAAGTTATCAGATCCCAGCTGTCAGATTAATTTCAGGTGAATGTGATAGTCCCAATCTTTTACTGTCCTTCTGCATACGGACCTCTTCAGGTAGCTGCTTGCTTCGTGTTAAAAACAAGCTAATAACAGCAAGTGCTATTTTGGGAAGGTGTTGCATTCCGCATTTTGCTTGATTAACCTTGTGTCTGACCAAGAGACCTTTGTGTGTGCTCTGCTCCTCCCCACCCAAAGTTACATTGCTGGACAAAAAGTTATTTACAGAATTGTATCTGTTTCCCTTCAATTTATTCCGTAGTAAAACTGAAACAAAACTTTCAAAAAAATGCCTCTACTAAGCAAATCTTAGGTAGTACTTTTTTACATTCCTTGGTTTCTTTATCATCATACCTAATATCAGGCAACTTCTTACTGTAGTTTTTCACAGTGTCAAGAAATTGGGAATTATTTCTGTGAACTACCGTTATATAAAAATTAAATCTCTCATTTGGGTTGCTTGTGTGGGTATCTGTAGCTAGGGGTGAGACAGAGGACTACCTTTTGAGTGCATTCATGCCATTTTAGGGTAGCAAAAACTACAGATGATGATGAATTGCACTGGAGTGCCTGTTTCTCTTTCCGTTGTTCATAGTGGGAACCTGCATAATCATTGAAGACTAGACGGGCTTTGACTGAGGTGGCTAGTGACAGCTAAAGTGACTGCCACCTCTGTGTAACTTGGGTGTAATACAAACTGAACCTTAAAACAGGTAGTGATCTGTGATGGAGAAGATCCTTTCTTTCCTCTAAGTTACCAAGCTGTTTTATTAGGAGCAAATCTGGCCTTGTTTCTAAGTGGGAATTTTTTGTTGACCATTGGCCTGAATGGCCAGCCTCCTCATCAGTTACTCCTCCTGGAAGAAACATCAGAATTTGTTTATCTGGAGAGATGCTGGCGGCTGCAGGGCTTATTTTTTTTTCATCATCTGTTAAGGGCCTGTGAGAAATGAACAGTTTCTAACTGCATTCTTGTTGTGCGAATTAAAGTCAGTGCTCTTCCACACATCTCCTTAGTGCTTAACTTCAGTATGCAGTGTTCAGGTATCTGAGGGAGCCATTTTCAGCAGATGAACATGCATAAGATTTGAGGAGGGAATACAGATATGGACAGAAACTGTTAGCCATTGGTACTCGATAGATGATACTGCTGCCAATTCTTGTGAAAAAAAAAAAAAAAATTGAGGAACAAAAGGGAATGTAGGAGCAGAGGAAAGGGGAATACTGCTTCTTCAAGAGCCAGGAAGCCCACAGGAGGGAGTGATAGTGGGCATTTCTAAGGTAGAGGGTTGTGGAATTGGACTGCTGTTTCAGAAAGTAAATTGCCTTTGATTTGCCTGCTGATTTCATACTAGGGAAAGCTGCCCTCAGCTTTTGTTTCGAGTAGAAAACCAAATACCGCAAACATAAGTTCATTTGTGAAGAAGGAAGGAGGGATAATTTCCCCAAATTAATTGTTTTTGCAATGGACAATCAAAGTCATTAGACTGTCTTTCTGATGTTTCAGTTAAAAAGGCTGAATTTGTCATCTCAAGGTGGTTTCCATGTTGAACTCCACAATAAAACTACCTGGAAATTTATCTGATCAATCGGTACACGTGGAAAATAATGGTCTTTACAGAGAAGGTTGAGCCTTTAGGCTTAACACGGCAGTGTCCGTGGAAGGGAAATGTGTTATATGACATTGAGAACAGCATGCACCTTTTCAGTTATTCTTTAAACACAGTTTTTATGGTAAAGCTTGAGTAACTTCATGCACTAGCTATTCTGTTACGTTTTAAAAGTGAAATTCATAGAGTGTACAGGTTGGCAAAGCCTCAGTTGATGTGAGCCAAGCAAACTTGGGTTGTTTTCTATACAGCTGGGTGCACTGAAAGAAGAACCTGCAGAACTCTGGCAACAAATCCACAGAACCACTTATTTCTTACACATTACACTTCAGGTCTGATCAGTATCTGTTATGTTGAAGGGTGTATGAGCAACAGTTGAACTGAAAACAGTTTCAGTACAGAATATTTTTTGTTAATACACTAGAGCTAGCAAAAAAAATTTACTTTTGCCATGTGTAACCTTGTGCAACAAGGTGGGGGAGTTGTGGAAAAAGCAAATGTTGTGACACTTTTCTACATTGCACAAAAGGCAAGATAGACTTTTTTCCAATGAGAAACCTTATGGTGGTTATGCTAAACCACCATCCGAAGACATAACCTTCTAAAGCTTGAAGAGGCAATAAAGTTTTTCCCCTGTATAGAATTGTCTCTATGTGAATGAATAAAGAGTGATAAGGAGTGACATGTGCTGAAGTCAGCAGATCTGTATTGGACACAGAGATAGAAATGCAGTAATAATTATTAATAGTTATTTATATTATAATAATATAAATTAAAATAAATTTAATAAAATATTAATATTATTATTATTGATAGTTATTAATGCAATATGCTTTTAATGGATACTTTTAACTTCAAAATAAATCAGCTTTAACGTGTAGAACTAGGTATTTAACCCAAGAAATTCTACATGGTGATTGAACGGAAGAAGTAGGTGTTGCAATTTGAAATCTATAGAATGAAATTTGAATGTATGTTACTAGTTTACATAAATGCAAGACTGCGATAAGCATATAGTCTAAAGGAAGCAAATCTTAATATTCAATACTCAGTATCCCCCTAAGCTACTGTTTCAGGGGGGGAGAGGGGGAACACTGTTTACTTTCATATATATGTTTATTTCTAGAGTAAAGTTTTCTCTAGAAGGGACTATTAAATTATTATGTTGCCCAGGATCCTAAACTGAGATGTTTACATATCTTCTGTTATATGTTGATCTAAGTTGTACTTTTGCCTTTTACGCCTAGCCTTCTTAAAGTTGTTTTTTATATAGCTGGATCTGTTTGCCAAGTACACAACATTTTTAAAAATGTTTTATTTTGGATGGGAATGGAATTAACTCACTCATGGAAATAGAAACTTCAGAATAAGAAAGATGTCCAAAGGCTGATCTACCTTCTGCCAGTCAATCTGGAAAAAGAGGAGCTTGTGAAAAGGCAAAGTAAACCTGACATCAGTGCCTTTACATTCTCTTTCTGTTTCTCTGTGGTTCAGTTTAAGAAGGTTTCGATGACCTAGATTTTTCTCAGCATAATTCTTAAAGAAGATCTATGATGTAAATACAGAGCCATCAAAATCTTTTTAAAAAATTGTCTTTCATGCCATGATGGAAATAGTTTCTGGTATTTCTTTAACTTATCGCAAAATAATTTAGGGAAGGGGGAAGGGAAGAAGGGAGCATGCTTGAAACTAATGACTGTTATGTCTTATCTATAATACATAAAAATACAGAGTTGACTCCTTCGTTAATTCCTTTCTGAGTCTTGGAAATGGTTGATTTCTCTACGATCTGCTACAGTAGTAAGGCCACTGTTAAAGGATTTCTCATTTAATACCACGCAGAATTGGTTTCTAGGAAGTGTTTATTGTCTTAAAGAAAAGATTCACCCAATATTTGGTCTTTTCCTCTGGGGATCTTTTTCATATTAATTTGCCTATGCTAAACAAAGAAAGTAGGCATGTGAGCTATTTGAATATAGATGTCTTTCTAATACAGCTGATTATTTTAAATGTTTAATGGGAGCCTCATGAAAATTGTTGCATAAACTTTTCAATTAGAGAGAAGGCTCTTCGACTGCATTTGTGCGAGATATTTAATTGGGCGGACAACACAGAATAAATAAATTTGGAAATTATCTCAGGTTACCTACTTTTAGGGGGATGCCTATAGGGAGGGAAAAGGCTTTGCTTCCAATCAACTTCAAAGATAAGATAGCTTAATTGGAAGCTGACTGTGCCTTGACAGTTTCAGAGCAGCAGTGGCTTCCATGTAATCTGAAGCAGATGCTGAACTGAAGAAGTAGCATTTTCTTTCATGCAAGCTTTGGCATCAAGTCTCTAGCATTATGTTATCTAGTTCTGTATCAGGAAGCATTTCTCAATTGTGGCATTAGTTTCAGCACACTACCTCATATTTAGACTTACACAGTTAAGTTAATCAGCCTTTGACAAATGGACTTTAAGTGTTTCTGAAACTCGTACCTTGAAGGGAACTTTGAACCACTGTGGCATGACTTGGGAAAATACTGATGAAGGATCCTAGGAAGACTCATTTAGGGTTCCTAAACCACAATCAAACGTCACTAGAATTTTTTATGCTTAGTTAATATTGTGGTCTTTGTGTAAGTCTGCACTGTTTGTATAAGAGATTACAGGCTAGAGAAATGGGCTGCCAGAAACCTCATGAAGTGCAAGTGCAAAGTCCTGCTCCTGGGGAGGAACAACTCCGCGCACCAGTACAGCCTGAGGGCCACCCAGCTGGAAAGCAGCTTTGGAGAAAAAGACCCGGGGGTCCTGGTGGACACAAAGTTGAAGGTGAGCCAGCAACATGCCCCTGCTGCAAAGAGGCTGATGATATCCTGGGCTGTTATAGGCGAAGCATTGCAAGCAGGTTGAGGAAGGTGATCTTTCCCCTTTATTCAACACTGGTGAGGCCACGCCTCGAGTACTGGGTCCAATTCTGGGCTCCCCAAGAGAGACATGAGGGTGCTGAAGAGTGTCCAGCTAAAGGGCCAGAGAGATGGTTAAAGGACTGGAGTATTTCTCATATGAGGAAAGACTGAGAGAACTGGGACCATTCAGCCTGGAGAAGAGAAGGCTCAGAGGCATCTTATGAATGTATGTAAGTACCTGAAAGGAAGGTGGAAAGAGGGTGGAGCCAGGTTCTTTTCAGTGGTGCCCAGTGACAGGAGAAGAGGCAAGGGGTACAAACTAAAACACAGGAGGTTCCCTCCAAACATCAGGCAACTCTTTTAACAGTGAGGGTGACAGAGCACTGGCAGTTTGCCCAGAGAGGTGGTGAAATCTCCATCCTTGGAGATACTCCAGATGTGCCTGGATGTTGTCCTGGGCAGTGGGGCTCTAGATGGCACTACTTGAGCGATGGGGATGGACCAGATGACCTCCAGAGGTCCCTTCTACCTTTAAACCTTCTGTGATCTTATAACAGTTCTTAAACTGTTATAATGGGGAAAAAAATATTAAGGGCATGATGACTTTAACATGACGACAGTATGAAGTTGGGAGGAGTGGCTGACACACCAGAAGGCTGTGCTGCCATTCAGTGAGACCTGGACATGCTGGAGAGTTGGGCAGAAAGGAACAT
>NW_010334993.1:29546-39567 GCF_000700745.2 Antrostomus carolinensis
CCTGCTTTGGCAGGGGGTTGGGCTAGGTGATCTCCTGAGGTCCCTTCCAGCCCCTATGATTCTGTGACTTTGAAATGTCATCTGTGTTATGTCTTTAATATTAAGTTTGGAACTATGAGGATAAAGCTCACTGTTAATTCATTTGGAACTACTGAGTTTCTAAGAAGAGTACTCTTTTTACTTGCCTCGTGTGTGCTAGCGTTATCGATATAATCCACTTGACCATCTTGTAAGGATTCTGTTGAAATTTCCTTTATGGGGGGATTTTTCTGTTGAATGTTTGAATCTTACTTCGACTGTCAATAGTACTGAAGTGAAGCAAGGGCAATCAAAGTATACCTAAATATCTGTTCTACTTCATACATCAGAAAAAATAGAGAGAAGCCAGTCGTCTGATTTATAAATGCTGAGAACCTGGGCCAGAGCACTTAAAAGATGATCTGTTCTCATGGGAAATCCTCAGCCTTGGAGGCACTAAAAATGAAATCACTCAAATGCTTATTCAACTAATCACAAGGGAGAGTACAGCTTTAGAATAAAAGATTACCAGTTGGCAGAAAAGATGATGGAAAACATTTAAGGGCTGGGAAATTAGGTTTATATGATTCAGTGAAGCTTTGCACTGAAATCTGTTCGGTAAGTGTCAGTGGAATACTGATAGTGATGTGCCCACAAGGGCGAAAGCCTGGTCTAGGAGTATGATGTGAATCACTGCAGTGGAGAGAGAGTGTATTCATGTGAAGGGCAGAGGAGCTGCTTTCGAGCAGGTAGCTGTGCTGGTCAGCAATAGAAACCAGTGCTCACGTGTCCGTGGTGTGACCTGCGGTTGGAGATGCCGAGAGCTGACACGTTAGTCTTCGGGGATGGGCTAAGTAGAGGAGTTGAAAGAGAGGAAGGATGGAGTGGTGTGTGATAGTTCAAATTAGGCTGCTGGAAACAGTGTGGAGAACATGAGAGAGGAGAGGCTGCTACTGTTCAGAGACAGCAACATGGCCATAGGTCCTTTACAACAATTTGTGTGCACGTCTGCTGAACATCTTATTAATTACAGCTTTAGCAAAGTCACCTTCTTTTTAAAAGTTGGAATGAAGGCTGCAGACTTCCAGCCAAATAATACCATCTATAATGAGCTAACTGCTTCGCATTTGAGCCACTGCTGCTCCAGGAATTAGCGCTTGGAAACCTCAGTACACCTAGACGATGGGGGAGAGCTTCCAGAGGACATTGTTGTAAGATTGTGTAGAGGACTGTTTAGTTACCTTTGTGTCTCAGCTTTTGGTAAAAAACAGTTGAATCCTTTCAGTTCCTAATAGGCTGTGTTTAGATACTAGGCTCTCTGTTTCTATAATGTCATGTATTGCTTGTTCGGCATCTTTTTAATTAGTGACATTTTATTTAGTCCAAATTAAATATGCCAGATGTAGCTGATTTAGTGGTTAACAATGATGAGCGCGGGGAGGGAGGGGGGGAGAGCTAACATTATAGAGCCGTCTGTTCTCAGGGAAGTTTTTTTTTTTTTTATTTCTAGTTCCACAAGAGAAGTTGGAGTGGTAACCATGGCAGCAGGGAATTTGTCCCTGTAAGCTGAGAAAAGGGTTGGGTTGTGTGGGGTTTTTTGTGTTTGTTTTTTTGTTTGTGGTGCCCCTAGTAGGAGGAAGGGGTATGCAAAATGGTCTGGAGAAAGCCCTGGAGAAGGGAACTCAAGAGTAGATAAGTCAGAGACGCTTGCCGTGGAGTTAGGACTCGTGTGTTGGTCCTGCCGTAGCACGCACGGGTGGGTGGGCACAGCAGTGAAGCAGAGCGCTGAGGGATGGGAAAAATTTCTTGGTAACTTGGATGTCTACACTACGTGTTTTGGGGCAGGGTGGTTAGACACCGTATGCTTATAAGTCTTGTGTATGGTTGTGTTTGGGTTTTCTCCCATATTTTTCTCACTTTTTTCCACTGAAAATGAGTAATTCTTAGCAGGTTGGAAGGTAGCGAGATTTGCATGAGGCTAGTTGCATTCAAGAGAGAATATCTAGCTTAGTCATGATGACAGAACCCCAGATTTCGCAGCAGCCCCAAAAACTTTTGATATACCAATCTTGAATTGGGGGATAACAATTGTTTTCCTCTGATGTCTAAAGTTACCAAAAATTAAACAGCGAAGCAGTTTTGTGGAGCAGTTCCCCATTCCAGCAACTGCTGAAAATGAGAATTACACGTGCACTGAGGAGAGGATAGCGTGAGCCCTCTTCTCCCACTGACCTAACTTTTCCTGGGCTAAGATCTTCAAGGGGTTAATTCTGGCCACGCAATCAATGCTTGCACAGTTGCGCAGAAATACTCTCCCAATGCGAGCAGCTCTGTTAAAAGCATTTATTGTGTGCGTGTGACGACCTGACCCATAAAACATCCTGAGCGTTGCAGGCAGCAACAATTAGCCGATACTCGCTGCTTGAAATCGCCAGCTTCCAGAGCCGGTAGCTTGGGAGACGGGAAGTTAAGCAATACTGCTGAACACCGTACAGCGAGGAAGCAGCTGATGGCCAGGCATTAGGGATGCTTTGCCATGCTGCTGTAGCTAAGCCTGTCACCCACTCATTATAAAGCACCCCTCTTTTATTGTTAGAGCAGTAGGAACTCAACCCTATTGGGAAAACCTATTGTGGGTTGCGATTGATGCTGTTGGAGTGCAGGAAATTTATATTTCCAAGGTATGCTTGAGCTGTTGGGATTTTCAGCACGTGGAGGGTGTTAGGCTGTGAGTTTCATAGTGTATTTATACTTCAGGTTCCCATCGTTAAATGGGCATCATTTCTTGAGTGCCTGGAGGTGTTAACCAGTCTTTATTAGGAGTATTTCTCCATGTTTTGCCTTTTTTTTCCCATTAGCTTTTCACTGCCTTAAGTTGCTCTCATGTTTCCACACTTTGGTTGGTCGTAGGCCTGTATTGTGTCTCCATGTGATAGTGCTTGATTCTTCTCTGATCAAGCTACACATATTAGGATCATAGAGTTTTTCTTAAAAGGTTTCATTTTTTGTTTTGGTTTCCAGCTTCCCCCTCTCTCCCAGCAGTTCTGGTGTAAGTGCCTGGTCTGGGATGTCAGTGTTGGTTCATTGGGATGTGGAAGGGAAGAAAGGGACTCTTGTAACAAGAGACAGATTTTTTTTTTAATTATTTTTTTATATCTAGTGCACCTCCATATGTGTCGTGAAAACTCTTTATCCTGCTGTTGTCAAATCTGGCAAGACTTGTCAGACCTAGGAGCTGGAGCTTCAGCTAAGAACTTGTTTCCATTATTTTAAAATTTTTTTTTTAGTCTTCAGGGCTGCAGAGAAAGCCTTAGCAACTCTGCACTTGCAAACATCAGGGAACAAACTTACAAGTCCTTAAATCATTGGCTTTTTCACTCCTTGTGATTACTTTCTCGGGAGGAAGGAGGAAGAAACAGGAGTGGGAAGAGGGTCTATCTTTGTCTTCCCCTGTATTGCTTTCTAAGTTTGTAATTTCTGTCCATCTCTGCATCTTATGCTTGTTTAGATTCTTTTGCTACCAGACTAGGTAAATTGGATTGCAGTTGTTCAAGACAAATTTGATAACTACCAGTTCTTAAAATAATGTGTGTTTTTTATCATGTCTGGACATGCCAAATATAACTTATTTGGCATCGTCCCCCATTGTTAGGCTGTTGGTTTCGTTTTATTTTATTTCTGTTATTGTGTCAACCACAGTCAAAATCCCAAGGTCCCATTGTATCAGAGACAGTCACTGCCCCAAGGGTTTTCCCATGCATTAAAAATGCAAGTATTTTTAAATACTAATGCACAGTTTCCAAAGACATCCTGGAAAGTGGTCCTTTCCCCTCAGAAAAGCGTGCAAGAGAAGGTGAATTTTGTGGACTACCCGTGTAGAAGTTGTACTTAGACAATAGTAAATCAAAGTGAGAAACCAATTGTTATGTTGCCAGACCCTATGCTGCAATGGCTTTCCGGCCCGTGGGGTGGCCTGGGCACTCGGGTGGCAAGTGCCTCAGCTGGAGTTGTCACAGTGTCCTACTAGGAAAGAAAGAGCCATCCAAGTCTTCGGGACCTGCACCGTTTTTCTAAATCCTATGGGAAGCTGCTCCCCGGAGCCTTGTTGCGCTGTCTGCCAGCTTCAAATTAATGTGGTTCTTGTGGTTGAAAGCCTGTAAAGCAAGGAAGATGTGGTAATAATGCCTTTTCTACAGAGTAATTTATAATGGCAAAACAATTTAAAATACTCAGTTACTAGCTTGGTTACTTAATAATTTTAATCAAGAAATTATTATGGTTTTTCTTTGTATTACCCTTTCTAGGGTTGTTAGTGACTTAAATTGTGTTTGCAAGAACTTTTCTACTAAACCTTTCTCTTGGAGCAAATTCAGACAATAAATAATGCATTCTGTAAGCACAGCTGAGGAAGATTGCAAACTATCTAGGGATAAATTGCACAATAAAATATATGAAAGATAAAGGTTAGTGCCAGAAACATCACTTTAATGTCTTTCATTACATAATCAAAGGAGTGTAACAGTGCCTGTAACTATCTTTTTTTTTTTTTCCATACATAAAGGATCTCAAAACTAGAAAGGATTTTTCTATGAAAGGCAGTTGCTGTTGGGAGGAGCTGTGTGGAGAAAAGGGAGCTCGTTTACAGACTTACAATCATAACTAATGGGAAGCGCTGGGTGGGGGAGGATGCAGGCAAAGAAGAAAATGTAAGCTGTCAGTGCTAGGACCACAGGAAGAGTCTGGACCCCCAGATTTGGGACTCGGTGAGCTGGCTGTTGCTGGGCTGCCTTCCCACTGGTGTGGACTGGTACTCTGTCAAAGCCTATCCAAACTGTTTCCCAAGCTTTCTCTCTTCCAGCATCCTGCAAATACCCAAAAGCTTCAGCAAAATTCATAAAGGCCTATTGTTACTCTTAAAAGGACTGAAAATTAGTCTTTCTCCTTTCTTTTTCCTAAAAATGAGGGGCAAACAAGGAATCAAGTGGGAAGATGTGGAAATGTCAAATGATTTATCTGAACGTGTGAGCATTAAACCAAAGTGGGAAAGAGCGAAACAGCTTTTGGGGATGCTGTCCCTAAGTCACCCTGTATGTAGGTATGTATCACTTAAAACTGCATTCTGCTATTTATAGGGTGGCAACTTACCGTTTCCAGACCTTCAGCCTCTGAGTCTGCAAGCACACGTTGGAATACATCTTTTGTTCATGCAGGCAGTGGTTATGTCTTGAGAATGTGCTCTGTACAGTCTTTTCTTAAAAGTACATTGCACAGTTCACACCTTTGTATGTGAACAGCTGAGATTTTTGAAGAAGCTTCCATGCAGTTGCTCTACAAGCCTAAGCCTACACACAGGGCATTACTACTTTGGAGTTTTGAAAAGATAGAAACAGATAATGGGTATAGACTTCATCCAGTGTCTCTATAACAAATAGCCATTTTCACACATAGTTTTGAATGAGAGGAGGAGAAGCTTTGTACTGTTTTTACAATATTCAGGTTTTAAACTTTAATAGTACCCCGAGTGTGCTCGCTGTAGATGTTCCTTTAAATGTGCTTTGTGTACATGCAACATCACCACTTTGCTTATTTTTTTTTTAAGCTCAAATGTCAACAATTGCAGTGTGTAATTATGCCAACAGTGCAGAGAGACGTGTTTGCTTGATTAGTCACCATGGTCTGAATTCAGCCAATATAGCTTACGGCATCCAGCTGAAGTTGAGAGTCGGGAGCCTGGATTCCTCTGCAGCTAGCAGAGGGACTCCATCTCCCACTTGGCTTCAGAAGGAATTTAACTCTCTAACATTACCTGGGGTGAACATGGGCGTGGGCAGAAGCACTAACCCTCCAAATACAGATGCTGACTTGAACCTGGCACTAATCCTGCCCTGCCCTTCTCTGCCCTCACTGGTGCGATTCCCAAAACTTGTCTCACTGCCACGACCCTCACGGAGTTTGTGACTTCAGTATTGGTGTTTGATGGCCGCTGAACGTACGATGATTCCCTTTCAAGTCAAGTTGTTCCTCTTGACTCTCAGAAATGGATTTAAAATTCAATAGCCCAGCAAAGAGGGATAGAATCAGGGTTTTGTAACTTGGCCAACTTTTTTCTTTTTAGATTGCTGTTCTGAATATGAAAGTCAAAGACTAAAATCTTGATCGTGGAACAGTTGTTCTCCTTTGTTGTTCATTGGCTTTTAAATGTGTACCTAAATATAGCATATGCCAGAGGAGAGAGTTAATGTTGCTATGAGAACCTTAACCTCAGCATTTCCTAGGGTTTTATATTTATATGTAGGTGGAAAAAAAAAGCAATGATCAAATAACTCTCAGTTCTTTTTCTTTTATAAGGAAGTACTATCTGACGCCTTGTATATAAGTGATCCTATCTGCAGTATATTGCTGTTACTGCTGCTGTTTGTCTGAAGGGCTTTTTTCTTGCATGAGCTATGTAACAGAGGAGGCAAAAAGAGACAGGGGGTTGACCTATATATTTATTTCATTGCAGCACTTGAAATTCCTGTGTCTTACAAAGCTGCCTTAATGCTGCTGGGCAAGTAAGGGGGGGACTGGCTGGTGCTCCGCTGTGTAGATGTGGCTGACCGAGTCGCTTGCCTGTCAGGTGTGCACAGGGCACACGTAGAGGCTTTTCTTTATCAAAGGTTTGCAACTTCAGTAAGCAAAACCTTCCTTTTTTGTTACCTCTTTGACTAGGCAAATAGCAGTTCAAGGGTAACCTGCATGCAGAGCTTGAGTCTTCAGCAGCTTTGAGTTGACTGATCCTAATTGAAAGTTTCCCTGTTCCTCCAGTGACTCTGACTCTGCTCTTGTGAGCCCATGAGCTTTGAGTATAGAAAGCTTTCAGAAAAAATGATCTCATCAAAACCGGGTTCCAGTGGAACCTGCCTGGTACGTAGGTGCCTCCTGCAATAAATCGCTGCTTCTGCTTGCACAAGGTACATGCATTTCAATTCGATTTTCTCTCAGTTTACCTCACTGGTGGTACAGTTCTCATGTCTGAACAGTCCTGGTGAGTGAAATCGGGATGAAAGTCAAAACTTGCTGGACTGATTTTCAGTTTGTGCAGCTCTTGGTAATGACTCTTCAGTGTATTTTAATGGCTTTCTGTGATGTCTCTGATCTTCATCTCTTACAAAGGGAAAACTCTTGAAGAATTAGTGTACTGAAACCTTTTATCTATTAGATTTCAGTCAGAGGGCCTTCTCATAACTGGTACTCTCTCCTTACATTTTGGAGTCATAACAAACGTTTGTTTGCACTGATATAAATTACACCATGGTTAATTTCAGATTGTAGAATGCAAATTGGGATCTGTTTGATGCTGAAGATTTTCAGCATAATGTCATTCAAAAGCATGAATTTCTATGATAATTGAATATAGACGTAGGTTTTCTTTTGAAGAAAAAGGAAAAAAAAAACCAAAACAGCACAAATAAAAATACGGAGAAGTAATAATGTGACCATGACACGATTGTTTGGGGGTTTTTTTGTCCTCATTCCTAACAATGTTTGCATTACTTGATGCACACAAAATACTGCAGTGAGGTTGAGGAACTGAGGCTGGAAGATGAAACAGCCATGAGGGTACTCAAGATATGTGGCCCATTATATGAAACCACTGAAGTGATGAATATTAATGATCTTTTAAATTTTTAATTTTTAAGTCTTTCTGTCTTTCAAAAAAGAAAAAAAAAAAAAAAAAAAGGAAGCTTGGGGGAAGAATTCTTCCCAGAACAATGGTGCAGTCTGTTATCTGCTCCTTTGCACTGTAAAGCACTGAATGTTCAGCCAATATAGTGCTCTGGTTGGCTTAGCATTCTTAACCTTAATTTTGAATAGAAGGTGCCTTGTGCTGCTGACGTAATTAGGGCCTTTTGTAAATCACTGTTGCAGGCAGTCTGCTGTTGCATTTCACTGCATTTCTTGTAGGGATGCAGGGCAGAAGTGTCAGACTAACTTTCTGAACCTCTCTTCAGGCTAAGTGTTTTCATTATTGGAGTATTTTACTCCGAATGAATTCTGCTTCGTTTTCCTTTGTACGTAGTAAGCCCCAATCAGTTTTGCAAGTGAAACAGTGTTTCTGTTGGAAGAAGTTTGAACAGGGAGCCCTTAACATCTTAAAGTAGGAGATGTGTCCTTGGGAAAAAAAAAAAAAAAAAGAGGTTGAGGGGGGAAAGACATGTGAGAGGGTTGGATTTGACCAATTGACTTGAAATTAGGTCCCCTCTGTGATACAGGAATATTTTTATCCGCCTCCTTTGTCACAGAAACTGTCTGAAAGTTTGAGCTGAAGCTTTGTCATCAAGCTGGTTTCATATTTGTGGTCATACGTCACTTTCTGCAGCGTTGTGTGGGGGCATAAAATCCCTTTACCTGTCACGTAAGCCTCTTAAGGAGGGTGGCACTGGTACCTCCGCAGGGGCACGGGGTTTCACCTCACTCTGTCTCTCCCAACCCTAGGGCAGGGTTCAGCTCAGGCTGTTACATCCCCTCCTGATGCAGTCTTCTCCATCCGTGATGTCAGTGGTGATACGTGGCCTTGCCCTGTCCTTGATGGCAAACACAGCACTATTCATAGCCAGAACCAGTGAAGTTAACTGGCTCATCTCTGCCCTCACGCCATCCACCCACTCCACCCCAGTCCCTGGGCTTTACAGGCCTTGTTCTTAAAATCCCCCGCCATTGACCGGCCCTGTGCATCAATGCACCCGCATGTGTGAGCTGTCCCCAGTTGTCCCCCAGGGGTGTGTGAGATGTCCCCGAGGGGTGCGTGAGGTGTTCCCGGTTGTCCCCCGAGGGGTGTGTGAGGTGTCCCCAGTTGTCCCCCGGGGGTGTGTGAGGTGTCCCCGAAGGGTGTGTGAGGTGTCCCCGAAGGGTGTGTGAGGTGTCCCTGGTTGTCCCCCAGGGGTGTGTGAGGTGTTCCCAGTTGTCCCGAGGGGTGTGTAAGGTGTTCCCGGTTGTCCCCCGAGGGGTGCATGAGGTGTCCCCAGTTGTCCCCCGAGGGGTGTGTGAGGTGTCCCTGGTTGTCCCAAGGGGTGCGTGAGGTTGTCCCCAAGGGGTGTGTGAGGTGTCCCCAGTTGTCCCCCAGGGGTGCGTGAGGTTGTCCCCAAGGGGTGTGTGAGGTGTCCCCAGTTGTCCCCAAGGGGTGCATGAGGTGTTCCCGGTTGTCCCCTGAGGGGTGTGTGAGGTGTCGCCAGTTGTCCCCGAGGGGTGGGAATGGCGGGCGCTGCCTGCAGGGCCTGGCTGGCGGGAGGAGGGAGCGTGGTGCCGCAGCAGTGCACAGCGAGCAGCAGCACGGATGTATCCTGTGTGGGTTCCGGGTGCTGCGGTGCTTTGGGGTACCTGGCATGGGCTCCAGCTCTGGGCATGGACGGGGAGTGTGGGACACGTACCCCTCGCCCCTTCGCTTCACACTGAGGGAGTACAGCATGAATGAGGATAAAAGACAGCTGCAGGTTTCTTCTGGTGGCTGTGCTCCATTAAGGCTTTCCATGCTTGGGAGCAGGGAGAAGTGTGGTGATCATCTTAGAGCTCTTTCTTTTCCACCTGCAAGGGCTTGAGAGGCCCCTCAGCAGAACAGCTTTCCCTCTCTTCTGGGAGTTGGCAGGGTCAGGTGCAGCCTGTCCTGTATCGCTGCCTTGTTCTCAGCAAAACCGCAGGGAAGAAGAGCGGGGTTCTGTGCTCCGGGTGCGGCAGGAGGGGCGATGCCGCTGGCCTCTGCCGGCCGCGGGCTCCCGGGTGGCGGCTGAGGCAGGGAGCGCAGGGCTGCGCTCCTCGGTGGCTGGTGAATGAATGAATGAGTGATGTCACCAAGCCGGTTCCCGAGGCAGGAAACCCATCCAAAATAGTTGAGTTTCAATACAGAAAGTGGAGCTGTGCACACAGAGCAAGCCGAAAGGGGGAAGGAATTCTTTCACCACCACCACCTTTTCGGTTGTGTCACTCCTTTCCAATCTATCGCAATAAAAAGTAGAGGGGAAAAATT
>NW_010334994.1:0-318 GCF_000700745.2 Antrostomus carolinensis
CCATGGAGGACTCCACACTGGAACAGAAAGCCAAACCCAAGGGCAAGTGTGATTGAAATTGAGACCCCAGAGTCGCTCAATACCAGAGCAGGGGTGGACCCCCAGAGCAGGGGGGTGAGGAGGTGGGCTGGACTGGAGGCCTGTCTGCAGCCTGTGGATGTCATAGAATCATAGAATCATAGAATCACAGAATGGTTTGGGTTGGAAGGGACCTTAAAAATAATCTAGTTCCAATCCCCCTGCTGTGGACAGGGTTGCAAACCACTAGATCAGGCTGCCCAGGGCCCCCATCCAACCTGACCTTGCATTCTGCAAGGC
>NW_010334994.1:593-30534 GCF_000700745.2 Antrostomus carolinensis
GATCATCCTCGTGGCCTCCTCTGGACTTGTTCTAACAGGTCCATGTCTTTCTTGTGTTGGGGGTTCCAGAACTGGACACAATGTCCCCATGTCGGAGCTGGAAGCTGTGCCCAAACTGTTTTGTCACTCCACAGGAAGTCCGTGTTGGAACACTTCGTTCCTGGACTTTCATGTTGGGAAGAGCAGCAGAAGTGAATTGACTGAACCCCCATTCCCTGACCACTGTGCCGCTGCGGGGTAGAAGGTAGAGAAATGAGGAACAAAGTGATTTGAGCCCGGAAAGAACGGAGGGGTCGGGAGAAGGTGTCGTAAGATGTGGTTGTTATGTATCGAAGGTAGAGAAATGAGGAAAAAAGTGATTTGAGCCCGGAAAGAACGGAGGGGTCGGCAGAAGGTGTCGTAAGATGTGGTTGTTATGTCTCACTGTGCTACTCGAATGATTGGTAAAGAATTAAATTGATTTTTCTTCCCCAAATTGAGTCTGTTTTACCTGTGACCATAACAGATGAGTGAGCCGTCTCTGTCCTCATTCTAATCTGTGCCCCCTCTGTTGTGATTCTCTTCCCTTCTCACTGGGTGCAGTGAGTGAGTGCAGGACTGCCTGGTCCTCCTGTGGGTTAAACAACCACACTTGCAAATGTGGAACTCATGTTATTAGTTGTTACTAGTGTGTGGTGGGTTAACCCTGGCTGGATGCCAGATGCCCACCAAAGCCAACTCTGTCACTGCCCCTCCTCAACTGGGCAGGGGAGAGAAAAATATAATGAAAGGCTCCTGGGTCAAATTAAGGACAGAGAGAGATCACTCACCAATTACTGGCACGAGCAAAACAGACTCAACTTGCAGAAAAATAAAATTTTAATTTATTATCAATCAGATAAGAGGATAATGAGAAATAAAACCAAATCTTAAAACACCTCCCCCCATTCCTCCCTTCTTCCTGGGCTTAGCTTTAGTCCTGATTTCTCTACCTTCTCCTCCCCAGCAGCACAGAATAAAATAAGAATTTTCTACAAAGAAAATTTTATGAATTGAATTAAGGAATCAGTACATAAAATTCTAGAGAGTCCTTCCAGGTGGATTTAAAAAAAAAAATAAATATTTTGCTTGATCAACTTAGGTAGATCGTGGAAAAGAGTATGTAACTTTCAGCTGATTCAACGAAAAAAACCCAAAAATCCCCTCATGTATTATCCCAGCTGTTAACTGAAATCTGTAATTTCTCTTGATTCTACACAGGTAGTGACAAAATTACTAACTTAAAGAAAATTATTTTTGAATTAGACAGAAAACAAAACAATGACTTTAATGGTGTCCCGCTGATAGGTTCCTATTTTGTCATTAATATTCTATCTACCAAATCCATGCAGCAGAATAGTGGCAGTACTGGATTTCTCGAAAGGACTCTGCCTTGAAGAACATAATCTGCATGACCCTTGTATCATGGGAAGGATAGGACATCCTTTCTTTTCTCCTTAACACTGACAAAAAGTGCATGCACAACTCCTAGTTGTGATGGTAGTTTTGGACCACACCAGAATGAAATTTTTGATGTATTTTACTTAGACTAAATAACAGCATATTGAACCATGACAGTTTCCAAGAAATTCAGTCTGCTCTGAATTCAAACAAGCTTGCTGGAGGAGGTGCTAAGCCAACCAGTCTCCTAGACAGAAATCGCATTTTCACTGCACATATTCAGAAAATATTTAGGTATAATTATGTGATCAGTACTGTTCCTGATTTAAATTGCTTAACTGTCCCTTTAAAATGTGCGCAATGAGAACATATGGATAAAATACTGTCATTTCACACATTGGGTGATTGAAATTTTGAAGAACATTCCAGTCTCACAGTCTGCTGTTGGCTGCAGTACTGCAAGTGGGTCTCTGCCGGGTTTGGTTTGTGGCACCAGCATTTTGTGAATAAAGACATTTTGGGTTCCTGTACTTGATAGGGCAGCATAAATGAGATTATCACTTGTTCTTTTAAGACCTAGCATCAGGAGGATTGTTTTAGCTTCAGGAGAAATGATTAAAATTGGCATAAGTCTTCTTGCTGTCATTTGTGGTGAGTGTTAGCTGTTGAAACAGCTGTTCTGTTACACACGCGTACTGCAGGAGGTGTGCTGCGAGGGTCAGAATTATTCTGGTTTCAGTATGTACCTTTATCCTCCTTGGCAATCAGTTTCATTGTCAGGGCATATTTTCTGGCACTTACATGCTTCCACTGGTGTATTATATAAAATATAAAATGAAGATATCCTGTCCAATCCTACCTGAAATATGAAAGAATCATGCACTAATTTTAGACATAATTTCATCCTCTAACTTAGTTTGTTTTGTTTTGTTCTGTTTTTTTCACTTTACTTAACTAGAAACATTACCCTTTCTAATTTAAAATCCACTGGGCACTTGGTAAAATTTCATGCCATTCTACTTTTCAAATCCATGTTTAACATTTTTGCTTTCTAGTGGTTTTGTTTTTCAACTTCCCAGTATAAACACAAAGTGAAAAGGATGCAGTGAGTGTCATAGGTAAAGTTTCAAACTGCTTCTCAGTTCATCTATATTTGTACTACTATCCTAACTGAAGATCACTTCAGGGCCATACAGCAGGGACATACACCATGCTTTACTGCTGGAACAATGTGTTAACTTTCTACCCCATTGGTTTCCCTGGCCCAAACCGTAGCTTTTGGCCAAAAGTTGACCTCACACTGCCTTTCAGGGTCTGGGCAATAGAAACCAACATTTTAAATGCCAAGGTTCTCTGTTCCGAAGCAAAATCCAGGTACAAAAATATAATCTCAGGAGCTGTTCAGGTTAAAATTTCACTTCATAGGAGTAGGATAGAGAGCACCCCCATAGTGGTGATGACATTACTAAAGGATAAATGCAAAAAAAGGGAGATATATTCCTCTATTCCTACAAAAATAATCTCAAGTAACAACCTGTCTTCCTGCATTTCTTCTGCCTCCTTACATTAAGCTTTTCTGCTTAAATTTTTACTAAGGTCTTACTCCTTGCTTCCCACACCCCCAACAAGGACAAATACCATTGCCATGGGTTGGGGAAAGAGAATGAAGGTACACAAATGGAGACATTAGTGAACTGGTGAGCAGCACAAAGCCGGTTCATATTTGACTTGTTCCTCTTACCAGTGACATCTGAAAACTTACTTTGTTTTTCTGTAACCCCATGAAACTACACAATTCTGTAGCCAAATAACCTTACATCTCCTTTTATAATTAGTGCTATTACATAGAATCTAAGCTTACACAAACGTCCCTAGTGACATGATTAACTTCAGAGATACTAGTCAGCAGGAGTCAGTTACAAAGCATAAACTAATTAACGTTCCAGGACAAGGACAGGACGAGAGAGGTCACCCATCTGACGTGCTTTTTAGGATTTCCAAATAAGAATGGAAAGGAAGCATAACACATCATCTTCAGGGAGTTATTTCAGCAGAAACTGGAGAATCTGTGAGTGCTTTCCTGAGTGCTTCTGTGTTCTTGGTTTTCTCTTCCTTAATCATATATTAAATATGGGAAAAAAAAAAAAAGCAAAGTAAAGATGGGAGAAGGTAACTGAAATCTTTATATGGAGTATTTCAACTGACCAAGAAATATAGCCAAGAAAAAAATTTAGAAAAGGCACTAAATTTGCAAAAATACATCAAAATTAGACATTATGTTTGATTTTCTGGTATTCAGTTATGATGAGGTGCTGTATAAAAGAATGAATCTGATCTTTTTATTTATTTTATTTATTTATTTATTTATTTTTTAATAGCAGACTGCTTTTCTTCTTAGGTCCAGATGCTTCATCCTAATTCTATTATAGCAAGCAGCTAAATATGCTCTCACACGCTGACCTCTGTGAGAATTAAAGTAAAACATCTGATAAACACTGATGAATAAATATCGGTGATTAATATATGTTTAAGTGCCCTGATGAAATGCAGACTGTGTTGGTAATTTTCTTATTTCACACACAAGTTGAGAAGTTTGGAAATAAAAATAATGGAACTATGCTGGTTTTTATTAACTAAAGATCCTGTCTAGTTTGATTAGTTTCACCTCTACATGTGCCAAAGAACTTGATTTTTACAATTCTCCATTTAAATATATGGCAGACACCTCTGATTCACTATGGTGGACTAATCTTGCTGCTCAAGTCTGAGTAGGAACCTGTGAGACCCTGGTGTGAAAGCCCAGCAGCAGCAGGCCAACTACAAGTCATTTACTCTTGTACCCAGCCAGAAGGGAAAACAGGGCAGAGGAAGCAAACAGAAAATATGTCTAGCAGACAGAACAAGAGGTGTGACTGATCTGGGAAGAGATTCAGGAAACAACAGCTGGTCCATGGGAAGGACACTGGTGAGACAAAGGGTATAAAAGTGATAGGATGAGAGGTGATGGCCTCAGGTTGCACCAGGGGAGGTTCAGGGTGGATATTAGGAAAAAAATATTCTCCAAAGGAGTGGTCAGCTGTTGGAACAGGCTGCCCAGGGAAGTCATGGAGTGACCATCCCTGGAGGTGTTCAAGAAATATGTAGATATAGCACTCAGGGATATGGTTTAGTGGGCATGATGGTGATGAGTTGACGGTTGGGCTGGATGATCTTAGAAGTCTTCTCCAACTTTAATGATTCTGTGAAAACCTGGGCAAAGAGTGCAAGTACTGGAAACTCGCAAGGATCCAGAGACTGACTGTGACTAGGACTGCTTTGAGGCATATTCAAGCTATAAGTCTGGCAAAACATTAGACTTCAATAAGCTAAATTAGGAGGGTAAAAAAGGTGAAATTACTTTCAGTGTCAGCTTTAAATGTTTATCAGTTTATTACATTGTGTTCAAATAGGACATGCATATGAGAGCTGGTGTCACCTGAGCAATGAACTGAGGTTGAGGGCAATGGAGAGGTGAGACTATGCAAGAGAAAAGAGGAGGTGGAAGGGATGAGGGTAGTACAGATTCAATATCACGAAGATGGGAAGCGATTGATGCCAAGAGAAGCACAGGGGACCTGTAACTCAGAGACCATGTTCCTAGGAGTGGGGGCAGATGTATATCCAAGTATCTCTGTTTCTAGCTGTATCTCTCAGACTAATCCAGACTAAGAAGATAAACTGATGCTATATTTTCCTCCATTGATTTATATGACACATGTTGGGTGTAGAATTAAAAAAACTACATCACTTTTGATCCATATTATTATAAATATTTCACATGCAGATTTTTTAAAAAAATTATTTTCCGGGAAAAGTAAGAAGAATCTTCCCATTCAGATAACAACTAAGGACCAATAAAGAACATCCAATTTGCCTAGTCAGGGTATAGGAAGCTCTGAAAAACCACATTTGAGTTTGTCCAAGCCATCTTAATTTGATCTCAGTGTGCATATATATTCATGCAAACAGTAGTTTTTCCCAGAGTCACAATTCATACAGAAAAAAATCAACTGTTTTACTTCTCCTTTTATCTCCTTCCTGAGTTGTTCTGTGGAAAAACAAGAACTTTTCAAGTGTTGTTCTGGCATTCAGTCTACATCTTTCTTCTATAATCTCCCTGCTGCAAGAAAAGAACTATAGGCAGCTTGAAATCTTGACACAGCAATTTTGCTCTAAGCAAATGTAACCTTATAATTCAATGGCTCCATTGGCTTCTATATTTCCAAAAAGAAATAACGAGCAGGATGTTTATACAAGAATTCTATCCATTAAATGGAATTGTCCTACCTTTTTATTAGGCTCTTTGTTAATAGAAAAACTAACAAATGCACGTTTGGTAATACAGGCAATGAATTTGGAAGGTGCTTTAAGCATGAACTCCCCACTGAAGTTTTACTTGAGGTGCAAAAGTTGGTCTTTTTGGCAATGTCTAAAAAGGAGACGTTCATATTTGATAAAGTTATTGAAAGGTCAGTGGGATGTAGAGATTTTTTTGACAGTCATATAGACATTTCTGTTTATTAAATTAGAAGTGATGTTGGACAACATTCTGATATAGGAAAAAAACATGTCCCTTTAAGCCTTAAAGTAACAGTTCAAGAACAGTCTGAGAATTCAGTGGAGCTGTAGCATTTTTCATCCTCACCTTGCTTCCCTAGTACTAATCTGCTTTTATCCTCAAGGCACATAAAGAGACAAAAAAAATAGATGCTATGCTAGTGTGCTCTTGTTTGTATAATTTATTGCTCAAAATTATTTCCCTTCAAGAAAGAAGCACTACCACTAATATCTGTTCTAATAGTTATACTGATAGGTGAGGCTTCTGTCTTTCACATATCAAAACATTATGTCTAGTGTATTGCCTCATTACTTGAAGCCCAAACCTCAGTACATCACTACAGGCTGCTAGAAGACACACTCCCTGGGTCAGATCATTAGAGAAGCTTTAATACTTTAGAACAATTTTTCAATACTGTTTACACCAGGGACTTCCTTGTACAAATCCTCTTTACACAAGACAAGAATAACACAGGAATAAACTATTTGTCTCTGATCTCTGCAATGAAGGAGAGTAAGCCTAAGTCCTCAGGGGGCTTTCTATCACTTAAACTAACCAGGAGGGGATTAATCAAAGATATCTTTGCTGCATGATGTACAGCCAGCTTCAAAGCTACAGTCACATTGATCAATGTACAACAGAGCAACATTCACAGCATCTTATGTTTTAAGTTGAGGGAGAGCAGAGACTGAAATGCCCAGTTTGTTTCATCACTCCTTGTTTCCCATCAAAACAACAGCAGGGTACTGTGAAGTCCTGAAATCCAAAGTATGCTGGTCAGGTGTTTGTGCAGGAACTCAGCCCTGAACTGTAATGAAGAGCCTCCATGGTAACTTTATGTACTAGTTACTTGCAAGCAAATCTAATTTCATTTTACATGGCCTTTTAAAAACTGTCTTAACACAAACAAGGTTCCTCCATTTACAGGAGGTTGATTATTCCTGCATAACTCAGTTTTTACCATTGCATAAATAGTGTTATTTCTATCCTATCACGACAGCACACAACTGAAATAATATAGTGATGAAGTAACTCCATTACCATCAATGGGAAAAGCCAGTAAACTTTCATATACAAGTCCTGAATGAGGAATTGCCCTGGATACTTTGTACGTAGAAAAACAGATGTAAAGTTCATTAAGAAAACAGAAGCAATATTTCTGAGTGAAAAATTTAAAATACTTTTTTTTTTTCACAAATCTTAATTAAAAAAACCCCTAAAATATTATTTATTTTTTATTTTTGTTGAAAGTGAATAATTTTTGTTATATTTGAAGAAAATATACGTATCGCACAAAAAGTTCCTCTCATGAAACATTTGTCCATTTTTATCTGTTAGCTTTATATAAAACATGGTTTTTTCCACAACTGGTTAGAAATTCTTCAATAAAGAGTCTTGCCATTAAAATTCTCAGAAAAAAGGTAGTGTTTTCAAAATGTGGCATCTTCTAAGTAATGCATATACTTTTTTTTTGCATCAGGGAAGGATTTTTGGAAAGACAAAAAGGTTGACCTTCATGACAGGGCAACCATATGCTGATAATTAAAAGATTCAATTGGGTTTTATGGTCAGATCAAGTCTCTAATTTACATAATTAAGAACAGGGGCTTTTCCACAGGTCTTGCAGCCTAGATGAGGCCCTTTATCATCAGCCCATGGATATCTAATCTCCACCTTTCTAATGCAGTGAATGTTTAATTATTTATAGAAAGAGAGACAGATGCAAGAAGAGTTTGTATCCTTATTAAGTGACCTAGTTAGCTAGGCCATTGGCTGTATTTCCATCTCTACTTGCTTCTTGCTTTTTTTTTTCTCATTGAAAAAATTAAAAATATTTTGATTCTATGCCAATATTGTACAAAACCAAATGTCAACAACAGAAAACATTTCAGGTGAGTGGAATTGCTTTTCTATAGGTAATTAAGCTATTTCTGAACTCTCTGAAGAATGAAAAGGTGAAGCTGAGAACCACATCACAGAGTTTTTTCATGATTTTGCTAAAAATGATGCCATTTCTTCTTTTTGAGATACAGTTCCTCTGCTGCTGGTCTCATAGGATGGCTAAACAAACCTCAGTAAAGTAACACCTCTAGTGCAGGTTGCAGTTTCCCTTGAGTTTCAGTTGTTCTCTTCTGCCCTACAGGATATTTGTTGTCCAGGCAGCTGTCAAGATGCAAAGGAGAAGATCACGAGAAGGGAAAAGACAATGCTTGTTATGTAGGCTCATTAGCTGCTACGTTTGATTATCTTTCTAAGAAGTCTGACATTTCTCAGTAAGCCACAGCCAGTTCTGGGTTCTTCACAGATGTTCTTGTCCTGTCTTCTCTATATCCTCTCTCTTGCTACTCCTCACTTCGTGGGGAACTCTACCTTTGGGATATTTTTGCCTGTGATAATTGGAAGAAAATGGCCTGTTCTGATGGAAGGACGACTTAAATTTTTCTGTACTTTAAGAACACCTTCATGAATTGGAGCTGATCTCTGCAATCTTCCTGTTCTCTGTGGCTGCAGAGCCAAACACTGGCACAGGAATAAAATCAACTGAGCTACATCCTGAATAGAAGAAAGGAGTTGTTCAAGGCCCCAGCAGAGTTAAACCCCTTGGGAAATGGGAAGGACAACTGGAGGAAGTTTAAAAAGAACTACAAGCAATGGGCAGTAGCAAAAAGGAAGGCAGAAGGCAGTCTTGTGTTCTGACAGTAGGTGGTTTTGATCTACTTGATGTTTTAATGGTTTTCAGTAGCTCAAGCAGAGAAGCTGACTCTGAAAGTGCAGTACAAAATTGAAGGAGTACTTCGCACTTCACATAAGAGTGAAGCATGTGAATAATTTTTAGACTCAGAAAAAAGTTTTGCAAGGATTTGTGGACAAATTTGTACAATTTCAGGTTGTACAAAATTATTTTTCAGTTCTAGAGTTAACACAGTCCTTAACATTTGACTAAATTATGAGTCCATCTAGAGCAAAACATTCAAAAAGAGGTTACAGAAAGATTCAAAACTCATCATGGACAAAGTAATTTTTTCCAGGTCAGAGAAATTGTCTGCTGAAGTTCCTGAGCTGTAGTGACTGTTTTCATGTGTTAGAGGTGAGGAAAGATTTAAAGCACTGCAAGGATGAGTACCTGAAGCATGAAGACATGTGAAGCAGTTCACAATTTAGAGCGCAATGGTTCACAGGAGATGGAAAATTGGAAAAAAATGCTTTGGTGAGTTACGTCAGCATGTAAGAGTTTGTAAGTGCCAACAGAGGAAGCACAGCTCAGGCAAGGAAGATAATGGCAACATATTTAGTTCAGAGGAACTCTTTCTAGGAGAAATCAACAGTGCCACAAAGTAAGATAAACACACTATAAATTTAAAATCATATGGGAAATATATAGATTTACATTCAGACAGAGGTCTGTAAGTCAGTGCAATGAGAGAAACAAAGTGGTAATCAGCACCTGAAGGTAAATGGATGGAGTTCAATGATTAGTAGTGAATGAGGCTTTGCTTTGTTTTGTTTACTTTTAGACAAATAATCGAGAGTGTCTAAATGGGGAGTACAGATGCCTTCTCTCTGCAAAGAGCTTTACCAGTCTGTAGTCAGAGGAGAGAGATAATCACCTGCAGAAAATCATATAAAGTCAATCTATAAGGACCTCCCCCTCTGTCTCACCCCCTCTGACGGTGAAGGGAACCTCATGTGACCAGGCACTTGACACAGGTCTTTCTTTGAAGTTTTGGAAGTGGAATCACATGTAATAAATGAGTCCAAATAAATATGCAAACAATAGACTGGAAAATATATGTTTACCTTCTACTTTGTTACTAAGAAAAGAAAACCCAGTGCAGGTGAGAAACAGGCAAGGCTCAAACAGGTGGTGAACTGAATGGAAGAACACATTTCAAAATCATTAAAGACTAGAAGATGCCTTCTGATTGTAAGAAAACTGTCAAGAGAGCTTCAGAACCCACCTGTCTTTGAATCTTTAAGTCAAAGTCAATGGACACATTTTTCTGAAAATTGCAGAATATATAGAAGAACCGAATGAACTAGAATGAAAAAAAACATTGGTAATTGCAGAAAGAGGAGGCAGAACATGTCACTTCTCAAGCAGAGCTGAAGAGTTAAAATATACAAAATGGGAATGTCCTTCACTGTCTGCAAAGACAGAAATTTTCTCAGTGATGCTTGATGCCAAATTGTTTTCCTGTGCTTCTTGTATCTCCTGCCTTCCAGGATTAGATGAGGCTGTACACTGGTCAGAGAAATGTTAACGTATTTCTGTGACTTCAAGACTATCTAAACCAGAGTAAAGATCACTAATTTTACTGCCAGAAGTCAATCCTTGTGCATAAACACACAGGGATCACTTTTAAGCGTATTGTAAGTGTTTTCTTAATTGAAGACAAAACAGGCAGGTTTTTTTTTTAATTTTAAAGTGGACACTCTCTATCATTTGGCTAAAACATGCTATAGTTAGTTCTAGAGCTGAAATACATACTTGTCATGTCAACAAAGGAAAACATTTATCTTTCTCAGCTGTAAAGTGAACTGAGACTGCTGAGGACATCTTACCCAGACCATAGTACTATTAACAGTTTTACTTGGACAAGATATTTCAAGGCCATATTTTTCAGTCTGACGTGTATCTCAATATTATGCAGGACTTTTAAAAGAGATGTCAAAAAAGTCATCTCAAAGGGGTTACAGGAAAAGTACACGCATCATGTAAGGATTGTAAAATATAAAGAAAGCACCAAAAGTGTTTTATACTGCTCTCAAGTGAATAGAAACACTGAAGATGATGTTAAACCTCATTGTTGGGCAAAACACATTAGGCAAATTAATCAAAAATACAAGGGTAGAAGAATAGAAAAAAACCTGTTCTCAGAACAAAACAAGCAGAACTGCTTACATTGCACAGGAGAAAACACACAAACAAACAAGCCCTTGCCTGTTACTCTCACTTTCCCAGGACTGTCTTCCTGGAAATTAAAATGCTGTGTTCATGCGTATCAATATTCTTCAGCAGACATAATAATCTGGCATAGCAATGTCAGTGGGATGACAAACAGGAGTCTAAACCATTTGCAAGGAAATTACGGGTTCAGACATTTCACCACTTGTCTTTGTTGTCCAGAACCCTAGAGGCTGGTAGAGAACAGTGTTGAAATAACTTTAACTTTTTGTTAAAAAGCAGTTAGGTCACACTCTGATCTGTCAATTTACAAAACAGCAGGAGGGAAGTATGGGTTGTTCCCTGCTGAGTTTTCTGTACATCTGAAAAGCAACAAAAGTCTCCAGTATTAGAAACTCATGATAGAAATTGGTGGAGTAAATGGGTTTGCCATGTATTAATAAGAGGAAGGGTAAACATCAGAAAGTAGATAAATGAGTAGAAGGAATGAGTATTTCCTTTTACTTCTGCCCAGAAGCCCTGCCCCTGTGCTTCTCAGGGAACCCCTTTCTTCTCTCAAGTGTCTTCCCAGCTCCTAAAACTCTCAGGAAATAGTGAATCTTAAAGGAATGCATTCCCTCAGACTGATCTGTTTGTTTGCCTGTTTGTGGTAATGGTTGGAATACCATTAAAACCTTTGTTAGAAATTATTTTGTTACAATTTTCAGATTTTAGAGCCTGACTGCACAGAAGATCAATTGCTATGAGGAACACAGACAACAGGAAGTAACTTCATTGTTGTGATAGGACAATTGTCTTTTGATGGTATTTACCGAGGTTTTAACTGAATTTTGCCAGAAAAATTCTTGACCATTTTATACTAGAAGGTACTGAACTGATGTGTCAAAACATGTGACCACACAGTCTAATTTATTAGGAAAAAAGGCTTAAGTTATCCATACAATTATTATCCATTTTAGGTAAAAATTCCTGGGCTGTCAAAAGTTACAGATGGCAAAAGTAGTGTTTGTCCTACTTGGCTAGTTCTCCTGATAACGATGCATGCCACATATACCCTTATATACATTCAGTACTTTAGAATAAGCTTTTTCATACCCTTCACTTCAGCTGATTGAATACAACTTTTTTCATGAAGTATGGTAATACATAAACTATATGTTCTTGTGTGTTGTATACTGTCTTTGTATTAAACAGATGTGAAAGAATAATAAATCCTATATACATGGCTGGAAAAATAACATGTAGGTAAACTGCACCCCAAGACTGGAGAATTTTGCTTCAGAAATAGCCCTGGAGGTAGAACATGGCCCTCAGGCTGAGAGCACTTAATGACTGCAGGCTGGAGTGCAATCCACAGTTTACAAGCTGGATTTGAATTTGAGCTCCTGAGTTTGTAACTATAAAACTAACTACCCTGATAATAACCCACAGAGACCAGATGGACCTGTAATTAATTGGAAATGTTAGTGTTCATGCATTTCCATGGTGTGACTGCTGGTACATGTTTATGTATGTGTGCATATACCTACCTAAATGTATACAAATAATGTTTTTTATTAAAAGATGGGGTAATTTCTGAAGTTCCGTGGATCTTTTATAAAAAAGCTATCCACCAAAAGCTTTCTGTTTATGTATGTGTGCATATACCTATCTAAATGTATACAAACAATAATGTTTTTTATTAAAAGACGGGGTAATTTCTGAAGTTCCGTGGAGCTTTTATAAAAAAGCTATCCACCAAAAGCTTTATGATTTGTTGCTCCCTTCTTGAGAGACCATGTGGAGTATTAATTAGATAAAAGAAGTGATACACAAGGAACATGGGTTTTGTTTCACCTGCTTCTAGGGTGAATTTCCACAATGCTCAGTACAATATGTATTTGCAGGAGCCACTGATAAGCAGAAGGGAACAGCAATGACTTTCAGCACAGTTAGATCTGGATGAGGGCATCTGCTCAAAAGTAATGTGAGACAGCAATATAGGTATGTGTCTTTAACCCTGCTCCTAGGATAAGAAGCCAATTACACTGAATCACAGAATGGTAGAGGTTGGAAGTGACCTCTGGAGATCATCTAGTTCAACTCTGTTGCCAAAGCCGGTTCACCTACAGCAAGTTGCACAGGACTGCATCCAGGTAGGTTTTGAATATCTCCAGAGAAGGAAACTCCACAACCTCTCTGGGCAGCCTGTTCCCGTGCTCTGTCACCCTCACAGTAAAGAAGTTTTTCCTTAGCTTTGTCTGGAACTTTTGGTGTTCCAGTGTTTGCCCACTGCCCCTTGTCCTGTTACTGGGTACTGCCGAAAAAAGCCCAGCCCCATCCATTTGTCCCCTGCACTTCAGGTATTTATAGACATTGATAAGATCCCCTCTCAGTTTTCTCTTCTCCAGGCTGAAGAGTCCCAGCTCTCTCAGCCTTTCCTCATATGGGAGATACTTCAGACTCCTAATCATTTTTGTGGCCCCACTGCTGGACTCTCTCCACAAGATCCCTGTCTTGAACTGAGGAACCCAGAAGTGGATGCAGTACTCCAGATGTGGGACTTGCTGGTCCCCCTTCTCTGTCTCCAGGAGACCATTGGTCTGCTTGGCCACAAGGGCACATTGTTGGATCAGGGTCAGCTGGTCATCCACCAGTACTCCCAGGGCCTTCTCTGCAGGGCTGTTTTCCATCAGGTCAACCCCCAACCTGTACTGGTGCTGGGGGTTATTCCTCCCCAGCTGCAGGACCCTACACTTGTCCTTATTAAACTTCGTCAGATTGCTCTGCGCCCAAATCTCCAGACTGTCCAGATCTCCCTGAATGGCAGCACAGCCTTCTGGTGGATCAGCCATTCCTCCCAGTTTAGTGTCATCAGCAAACTTGTTGAGGGTATGCTCAGTCCCTTCATCCAAGTCACTGATGAATATATAAAACATGACTGGACCTAGTAATGACCCTTGGGGAACACCACTAACCAAAGCCTCCAACTAGACTCTGCATCACTGATTAAAACCCTCTGAGCTCTGCCATTGAGCCAGCTCTTCACCCACCTCACTGTCCTCATAGGTAAGCTTGGGTAGTGTGGGATAGATGAGGGGACAGTGTCAAAAGCTTTGCTGAAGTCGAGGTAAACAACATCCACTGCTCTCCCCCCTAATCTACCCAGCCAGTCATGCCATCACAGAAGGCTATCAAATTAAACACTTATAAGTTACAAAGACTGACTAAAAGGAAAATTTAGGGAGACAATGTTCTTGATTTAGGGCCTTTTGGTAGGTGAGATATTGGGTGAGATGAGTATAGGCTTAAATTAATTTGCTAAGATGAAGAACTCCTCTAACGTTGCAGTCCTGCAATTTGGCCACTAGCTGAATTCTAAGAAATACATCTGCCATTTTTTCTCCTAATGTAAACCTGTAAAAAACACTGGAGTGGAAGAGATAGTTTATAATACAATTTTCTACTGCTTTTAGTGATTTCTGTAATGAAAGACTACAGCAAGCTGAATTTGTATATCACCATACGCATTGCAATGAATGCTAGGTGCTGTTGGCACCTGACTACACTTAGCCTACAGTTTAAGCTGAAAAGGTTTTATATTGGGGAAAGAAAATAAAATAAAATAATAAAAAAGAAGGCAATAGGAGACTACCTCATCTTTCCCCTTCCTCTTGCTGGTCATAGTGTGTTTTGGCAAAGCCATATCCTGGGCCTTGGTGGAAAGAGCCATTCCACATATCTGTCCTAATGGAATGGTGTCATAAAGACTGATTAGAGTGGAAAAAACTTCCTTCTTAATGCTGCATTCCAACATGAGTACACTTACTATGTCTTTGTTGCTCCAGACAAGCAAGCTCATGTCTGTACCACTCAAATGTAGAGCTTTATGCAGTAGGCTAGACATGTCCATATTGCTTGTACGGTGCAACCTCTTGAGCAAAAATGTCTTCTGGTTCTTTTTACTAAGGAGTGAATCCATTTGCAACATATATGAAGTGCAGACAACTTGGAGATATGTGTCACTGAGTGAAAAAGGCACTGAACCCATCTAACAGTATAGATGCTCATTGTGAAATCAGAGAGATTTTGTTACATTTCATTTTCCAAATATAAACTTCACAGATTTTCATTTCCAGAAATGTTCATTTTTTTCATAGCTGCAATAGTGACAGTATGAATCTGTGCATTCATTACCTAAATACAGCAGCTTGACTTTTTAACAGTGACTCATTGAAGCCTCAGGTCAGTGAGTAGGAAGGTTTCAAAGACCTGCTAAGGAAGCACAGTCTCTGTCAGGAATTTTTGATATAGATTATCTCTACCTTGTGCAGCTGAGCTACTGACAAAGTGATTTCACAGGAGATCTTTATATATATTTAAAAGGTGATTCACTCAGCCTTGGAGACAACAGACACTGAAGGCAGCCAACTGCAACACTGGAAAAATCACTCTGTGGTACTAAATACCTTTTTTTGAAACTGACAGAATCATTATTTTTTGTGTGCACTGTAGTTCCTTTGTGTCATACAAGCACTCATTATCCTATACTTTTTAAGGTTAAAAATCTCTACTGGATGACACAGGGAAACTTGAGCAGCCAGGGTAACAATTAATGGACCTCAAAAGGTTTTGAGGTTCCATCTGGATAAATGTAGATGGATTTGAAGATGGTTCAGCTAAAGTCTCTCTTTTCCTCCCCCTTTTCCCACCCCCCTCTCTCATTTTTTTCTTTTTTTTTTCTTTAAGCCAAAATGCTTTGATTTCAAAACCAGGCTACAGATCTAACAATCTCAGGTTTTCATTTACTGTGCTGCCAACTTTTTTTACTTCAGTCCAGTTTAATAGATCACTGGTACAACCCACATCTCTTGATAAGTTTTATTTCTGTTTCATATCCAGATACTTCATTTTTTTCCCTAACTATAACAGAAACAGCATGAATTATTACCTTCCTACCGGCAACCTGACTTTGGAAGATTTTTACTTTTGGTTCAGACCTGAGTTGAAATCAATAAATGCTCCCAACTGTCTCTCTCTCTTGTTTTTCTTTAGAGGGCATCAATGACCTGGAGATAGAGCTATTGAGGAATTTACTGACATAATGTCTTCACTGAAGAACATTAATTTGTGATATATAAAATATTACATGGTGAGGTTTTGATATTGTTGAAGCTCTGGGTGTCATTAGGTGTTGTTCTGGCTGAACTCTACTTGTGTTGTGGATATTCATTTGTACTTTTTGGTTTTGTGTAAAACTGTATAACCTATTTTTAGCAATCTTCCTGATAGACAGCAAAGATGCAGCTCTCAAGTTATGCTCAGGTCTTCTGCAGTTCACCTGACAAAAACTATCAGGGCTTTGGACTACCACTTCCCTGGCATACTGAGTCAGATAACATGGGCATGGTCACTTTAAATTTCCATGCTTGGAGTTCAGCTGCTTTCCCTGAACCTCTAGGTCTGGGACAGCCTGGAACTGTGGTCTGCCAGATTTTCTTTTTCATGACAAGTTTAGGCAGAGGTGAGGAGATGTTGCTCAAAATTGAAGTGAAACTAAATAACAACTTTTCAAAATCATTGTAAAATATGTTGACCCTTTCTTCATATGGGTTATTTAAAGAAATAATGTAAACCTTACCTGCATGTTTAAAGCCCACCACTTCAGCTAATCCAGTCATGAAAAAAGCAATATAAATCACCTCCAAATGGTTATCACTAGATTTAATATGAAAGCACTTTTTGTAGTACAGGTATTTTTGTCTGGGAAGGGGGATATTCTATACTAGTTTAAGACACTTTTATACTCAAAATCAAAAGTTCACGGGAAGCAGTTTCCCATGGCAGGAGTTATACTGGCATAACTGTTTAAAATCCTGCTTCCAAAAAGCTTTCCAAGCTCCCTTTAACAAGATAAATCATGTTCTCTGAAGCAGATGTTGCTATTTGTTACGACTTATTTTATTTCCATACTAAACTGGCCCCTAATGGCTGGATGGTTCAATGCTAACTTGATCTATTTGCCATAGCATAAAAATACACGCAAGGTCTATACAGGTAAAATTGATAAAGGTAGAAGACACTGCAACAGGAGCAGTGTGTTAACTGATCAAAATGATTGCAAGGTACTGCGAGGGACTCAGGATAGTGGTGTATCTGAGCACCTTGTTTCTTGTGCTGGCATGAGTCAACACAAAGTTAAAGTGTGGTCTTTGTCAAGCTTAAAAAAAGAAATCTGTTGATGGGGTGTTAGTTTAAGAGTTACATTTCTCTTAAATTTAATGGGAATGATTCCAAACAACTCTGCTAACTGAGTGGCCATTAATCAGATTACTGTTTCTGATATTACCTATAAACAATGTAAAAGGCATAAATTATTAATTTGCATGTGACTTTTTTGTTTCCTCTGAGCAGTGTTATGATCATTGTAGTTTATATATCTTGCCTCTGGAGAGAAGGCCAACACCAGAGGTCATCGTTAAGTGAAAATATAAAATCAGCACATCATTGGTATGTCTGATGAAGTTAAGGGACAGTGGAGTTCCTGCATGCCTTATGCATCTTTGCTCAGTGTCTGTGTGAATAACTTCTCCAGTCTTCTTGGTTTGTGTGGGTTATAGTAGGATGTAAACAGTGTTAAAATAGATTTGTAAATAATAAATAAACATGCCAGTTGCACACATGGCATATAGAATTTTTTGCCACTTGTTTCCTACTGAAAAGAGGTGTTGGCTCTCTTCTGTAATTGCTAATAAGCTTATTTCCCTTTGGCTATGATTTTATTTCTAGGATCCATATAGAGCCTTTTCATTTGAGGGTGAAATGCTACAGTTCAGCATTACTCTGCTTGATGTATTTGCATCATTTGTATATGCCGCTTTCACACCCTGGTAAAGCAAAGCTTTCCTCAACCTGTCTGAAGATTGTCTATAGTGGATTCCTCAGAGGTTGCTTTGCTCTCAGAGTTCAGACTTAAAACACTGTAACTTGCTGAGGTGGCTTAAAAATTAAAGAGCTCAATTTTTGGAGACCTAACCTAGTTTATTGAGGTTATTCACAGGCAACTGCCACCAAGTGCCTGTCCACCTCTTTGCCCAAAGTTACAGCCTCCAAAACAGGGACAGCAAAATAAATTTATGGCTCTGCAGAGACCAGAAGTCACAGTCTGTAGCAGAAGGAGAAATCAATTTTCTTCAACAGTTGAATTGAATACACTAGAAGATGAGCTGAGGCAGATGAGCAACAGGAACAAAATTCCTCTGCTACTTTCCAAAAGGTGCAGCAATCTTTGACAACAGGGGAGACCTGAGGCTGGAAGGGCCCTCATGACAACAAGGTGATCCAGAAATTGAATCACAGTGTCCTCAGAGCTGTTTGTTATCATTTTTATCTGCCTACAGTGACAAAAAATCCTCCACCATGCAAAGGTAAAAAAACTCAAAACCTTATTGCAGAGCTCCAAGAATATGACGATGCTGAGGACAATACAAGCAAGTAGATTTTCCCTGTATTTTAAACACAATATATAAGTTTGTAATAAATAACCTCTCTATTGTATCAATCCACTGACTATACAGGTGGTTAAGTTGCCATGTTATTGAGGATCATTTTGTCTCAGTCACACACTTGCATATTACAAATGAACAGGAGGTTTAAGAGGATATCTAGGTTATCTCACTTCTGATTTGAACAACAGAGAACTCATTTACATCTCACATCCCAACCCCAAAATAAAATGAGTTAATTTACCCACTTTTTCCTCATTTTCACCACTTAAATTAAATGTGTAGTGTGACTCTGAGAACAGGAATTATTTAGATAGTAATTTATTTGACTTGAAGGCTTTCTTTCCTTCCTGCGCTTGTCTATGTTCAGCATACTGAAGTCCTGATTGTCTAATGGTGACCATGACAGGCGACTAGAACACAAATAAATAATATTAATGAAAGTTGAAAATAGATGAATGATTCAATTAAGATCCAAAATAGAGCTGAAAAATGGCAGCAACACTCTTGTTTCTACTTAACAGTTCTGTTTTAAAATTTTTAGAGGACAATTTGTGGTAATGTATGCGGATTGAAATTGGCAGAATTTTTTTTAAGGATAATATTAAATACAAAGAGATAATGAAAAATAGACTGCTCACTTTGGAGAGGCTGACCTGAACACAATTACTGCAAATATGCTTGAAACAGTAAACAGAAATTAAGAAATATCCACTGAAACTTATATATTCAGATAGAACGAATGTGAGAATCTGTAACTGTTTTGTTTAATCCACTGGTTAGTTCTTAAGAAACTGATGAAGTAATAGTCTATGTGTGCAGTGACCCACTTATTCTATGGAAACACAAAGCAGGTAATGGGCTAACTTCCATCTTAAATAACTTCCTAGACCAATAAACTTAGTTGAGTTTTTGCTTGGATGTGCAAAATACTTATCATCTAAACATAGCCCTGTATGTTTTTCTTTTCCACTAAGATGCTATTGTTTTATTGGAAGAAAAATTATTTGGCAAATTCTATTATAATGAATACAATTATTTCAATTTGTTTTAGAAAAAGAAAGACTTTGTTAGTAAATCCACACTTCATATAGTGAAAATGCAATAGATTCCATGAAATGATAGCTGTGATATAGTAGTGTTAACTAGTAGATTTGCAGGTCTTTACAATTAAGCCTTGAATTTTTTGGTTTAATCTGATTTGTGGCTGTTGCAGTTGTTATCCCGCAACGTCCCGTCCGGTCGAGGAGGCACAGAGACAAACACACACCCTGTCTCTGGGCCAATGAGCACTGACACCAATATGAGGATGCTGCAAATGGCGTTTAATGCTGTGCGACACAGTACTATATGGTGTGGGTTCACTACGTCACTTCCACCTGCTTACATCACAGGCTAAGTGCTATTGGCTACTAGGAGAGAGAGGGGGGTGTCTTACCTTTCCGTACAGCCCGATATCTTCCGGCCGCCAGACCCTATCTTACTACAGTGGCAATTTATATTTTGTTTATTTCTTTATTTTTTTTCTTACTTTTTTTTCTTCTTTTTTTTCTGTGGGGAGTGAATAAGGAGACACCAGAGAACTAGATTCATTACTGTTCTAATAGTTTGAAGGTTCATGGCAACTGTAGCTGAAATGAAGTGTTGTAATGAATGGCTCATGCTTTTCTGAAAACATCCTTTTCGTGTTAGATTAAGGTTATATAAATTCCTGGTGTAATGTCCTGGGTAATGCCCCGTGGTGCTGCTGGAAAGAACTACAGTGAGAGAAATGCCTGTCTTGACCCTCGTACCAAAACACCTATTCCTGCCTTCTTTGAGAAGGTTCATGCTCTCTGACAGGTTGAGACTTGCATCCTCCTGTCTCTAAAGGCCTACTAAGGTGATCTTCAGGGAATGGTCTCCCTCCGTTGTGGAGCTGTGCAAAGAAGTTACTTGCTATTTCTTCATCAGCTATTCAGGGCTGGCTTTAAGAACCCTTCATGATACCCAGAAGGAGACCACATGGCAGAATCTGTCCCAGAAGAGAACTTTTCAAATTCTTATTTTATTAAGAATTCCTACCTTGAGTTCCTCTGCACTTTTTCATACTGGAGTGCTCCCAAATTTCTATTGACCTGTTTTCAGTTTGTGAATTACTTGCAAATCCCTTTGAAATTAATTATTTATCTTCAAGGACCTTAGGTTTGTCCGTTACCTTATATTTTCCTTCAACTGGTATATTTTCAGAAAAAAAATTGCTTCATTTGCAATGACAGAAACAGAGTTTTACAGAATTCACTGCATTGCCATGGGAACAAATGAGTTCCTTCTGAATCATCATGGCCAAACTAACTCAGATGAAATAGGAACAAGCCCTAACCTTTGCCCATTCTTCAAACATACGTCAAAACTGATTTGTTCTGAATGTTCAAAAAATTGAGAAGGTCCCTGGGATACATGGGTGGATTTCTAAAGTTATCTATATTATTAGAAACGCAAAGAGGCACCTGCTGATTTATCTGTACCCTTTCACACTTAAATGCTTGAAAAATATGTGGCTTTCAGGCTGTAAAGAATAATTAACAGCTTACCCAAAAAGCTAGGAAGGAAGGATATTATTTTTGAAAATAGTTTCACATTTAATTTTCTACTTCTTTCCTTTTAGGATTTTCCAATACATTTATATGTTTATAATAAATTCATGATTTTGATAACTTTCACTAATAAATTTGCGATTTTGATAACTTTCACAAAAATGCCTTTTTCCTTATTATCAGTAGATCCAGCGTAACCTGTGATTTGTGGAACTTTTTTGTGCCTATTTTTACCCCTTAGATTTTGGTAAAAGATAGAAAAATGTTGAGAAGTTACCGTGGAAGACAGTATAAAGGAAAAAAAAAAAAAAAAGGAGGAAATAAACAAATAATTTATTTTATGTATTCTATGACTAAAAAATGAAAAATTGAAAAAAAATGCTTAGATTTTTGAAAAGAAAAATCAATATTAGAAGTCCTTTTTTTCCTTATTTTTTCTGACATTACCTTTAAAAGTAAACAATGTTAATCTGTGGTGTTTTGTTATGAAAAATGTTATTTTACTAGGAAGATTTTGGTATGCCTTCCTTCTGACTGATTCTTTTCCTAATTTTATAGAATTTTGAGGTCCCATCTATCAGCTTTGAAATGATTCATTCTCTATCACTCAGTAAAGTGAGTCTATAATCAAACCTACAGTAAATTATAGTATACGTTTTTGTATTCACTAATGCGGAGTTTGAAAGTGAAAGCTTCAACACAGCTAATAAAAAATCTGAAGACTTTTGGCCTGTACAACTAGTATGAGGACTTGAAGGAATATAGTTCCAGAATTAGAGCATGGGCCTTGGATGAAGAACAGCTAAATTCTGCCTCCGTGGAGTTGTTGACTCATGATGGTAGAAATTCAGTCTAGTTGTGATTTAAGTGTTTGAATCTTTGTGTTGGCACTGTAATGAGTTTTGCCTTTAAGCAAAATGTTGGGAAACTAACCTTTCTATCCCTCATTTTATCAGTGCACCTACATTGAAATAAAAAGGTAAAATTCATTAGAATTAACATACACTTGTAAAGGATTAGAAGGTCATATAATTAAAAGAAGTTTTAGAATCAGAAATACTTATTTTAAAAGGATATTTTTAACAAATTCTTTAATAAGTTATCAGGAAAATCCTTAGAAATTATTAAACAACACTCTGCTGTATATACGATTATTTTGTCTCCTCTGATAGATGCATCAACCAAGTTAGAAGACAGTAGGAAATATTGAGCATAGGTGTGGTTTTGAAAAATGCTCGCAGTGCTCACAGTTTGCACATCAGTCTAATGCTTAGAGACTAATCAAAGGTCAGAGACTTGGGTTCAGTGATTTACTCAGATTATAGATTTTCAGCCCTCTACTGAAAGAATACATGACTAAGGGTATGGGGGGGATAGGTGAGAGGTAAATTCAATATCCTTGGCTGAGGACACCCTGAGTTTGATCCCTAAATACCAGGAATATTTTTCAGTTTGTCCAATGTATTTTATTATAAAATGCATACAGCACAGAGTGGAACCTGGGGATTCTCACTTATAGTGTAAAGCACAAGGGAAATTATACAGAAGCTGGGCTCTACTGCCTGCACCCATAACTGCATTTTCTGAGAAGTCCAATCCTACATGAGTTTGTTAGGCATGTGCAGAAGATTCAGTCCCTACTGGGAATTTAACAGGGAAGTGTCTGGTTTCTGAGATCCAGGGTCATGTACAAGGTGCAAATTCACATAGTCCAGGACATACCTGGACATGCTCAGAGGGTAAATGATTGGTACAGAAGGAATTTTGTGATTAAAGAAGGAGAGGTCCAGTGACTTCAGGTGGCAGCAAGAGTCTTTCCTCCTTCCTTCCTTCCTTCCTTCCTTCCTTCCTTCCTTCCTTCCTTCCTTCCTTCCTTCCTTCCTTCCTTCCTTCCTTCCTTCCTTCCTTCCTTCCTTTTTTCCTCCATCCCTCGAGCATCTCAGTGGCCCCTTTTTTGGCTCTTTCTAGGATAACCGTGCCTCTCTCCCAACACTGGACACAGTAGTCCAGCTGTGGCCTACCAAGTGCCGAGCAGAGAGGAAGGATCACCCTCTTTACAGGCAATACTTTACCTAATGCAGCCCAGGATACCATTAGCCTTCTTTGCAGCAAGGTCACATTGTTGGCTTCTGTTCAGCTTGGGGTCCACCAGGACCTTCATGTCCTGGTACTTTTGCTTCTATTTGGAGTCAGTCTCTTAATTTGTAGTCATCAGATTCTGGAACTTCACTTTGTTTCTGTGTTGGGTTTTTTTATGGCATTTTGTACATTGCTGTGTTCTGATTTTCCAGACTTCTCTCAACCTTACTTTGCATTTGCATAACAAGCATGCTTAATCAACTGAGCAACGGCTAGGTGCACAACAGGTCAGTTAAGAACTTAAACCCAAACAAATCCAACATATACAAAACAGCGGGAGCATCACCTTACACCATTTACTACAACTGTGGTATCCATCATTAATAACAATATCTACAAAAAGGAATGAACACAGCTTTGCTAAAGCAAAGATGTGTTGTAAATATGCCAGACAGTAACTGCCACTAACTCTCATCCATCTACTATCATTAGACCTCAAGGTATTTTTAATGCACCCATGTCACAAATGCATTTAGGGACAAAAGATGACCTGAGTTGAAATAAATTTCCATGAAGGAAATGACTAGCTAAAACATTTAGATATCAATATTTTTCTCAGAAAAGAATATTAGCCATTACTGTGTTCTCGGAGAACTGAAGACCTAAATACTTCTCTCTTCTGGCAGAATAAGAAATGGTAGCCCATGGGAACCTTGAAGACTTACGTCCATAAAGCATTAATCTTTTATCCAGAGCTGGAATATCACAAGGTTTGTCTAGTAGGGTGCATTGAGAGACAACTTTAAATTTGGGGCCAATCAAGGGCATGGCCAGGTGGAGAAGAAAGAAGGTAAGCAGTAGAACTGACCGTAACTTGAATTCCCATCACACAGCTAATTTCTTCACTTCAATATTTCTTTTCCTCTTATATCATAAATGTAACTATAACTGCAGTTTTTAATGAAATAAAATATTCTCAGATAATTCAGCCTGGGTCAATGTAAGAGGATTTTTTTAATAAGATAGAAGTGGTTTGATTTTAGCTTTTATTATATTTTGTTCTTTTCTAATTTAAAAAGGAAAGAAAAACAAAAAGAAATTCTAAAAGATTTTTTTTTCAAATTCAGTGACTCATGTCTTGTTATTTTAAATGGTTTATATTTTTCAGTGTGAATTTTTTGCTAGAATAATAAGATTCTTTTGGATTGTTAAGATTCCTTTGGATTGTTTAGATTCCACTCAGCCAGTAGTATAAAATTGTCCGTTCAGAAAATTACTGACCACATTCTCAAATAATGGACATTCTTTCACCTCTGATAGATTTCAGCAATTAGTCATCTTAAGACCTCATAAAAAGAAACATAAGTTTATGAAAAGCCTTTTCAATAATATTTTAAGATGAATATATGAAGTTCTTTCTAGTCAGAACCTAATATTCTAGTATATTAAAAGAATAAACTATTATGTAAACACATAATGGGAGGTGCTGATTTACAATCTAGTTTTCATGCTAAATGATTGGGAAAAAGGTATATTTTTCCATAAAAAATATATTCTTTTTCTCCCCTCTTCCCATTTTACTACCTTTCTGTAACAAGCTACTGACTTCTCTTTTCTATACTGCAATGAGGAGGAAATCCTATTAGCTCATCAACAAATTTCCTTTTGTTCTTTGATAGAACAGTCATACTAGTTCTTCTTCCTGTCCTGCAATATTTCCCTCAGCCCCTCAGCCTTTTCCAGTTCAAAAGACCCAGGTGAGCAGACCAAAACAAACAATTACTTCTTTGTCCCTTGTTTAAAACAAGCCCCAACAGATACAGCCAATCCCTTTGAAATTGTTTCAGATGCAGGAGACCTGATAAAAATATAGGAATTTTTTTAAAGAGATTATTCCCTTTCTTTTATGTTAGTAACATCTGAAATTAGAAATGTCATACCTTAGTGTTTAAAGAATAAGAAAAGCAGGTAGTTTTTTAACACACTAATTTTTCTTGCCTGACATTGTTAAACTCACTATCGTCCTTCTGTGCTTTTGCTGAAAAGTTGTTGTTTTAATGTTGCACAATAGATTGCACTGATTCAATTATTTCTGACTTATAGAAGGATATTGCAGAGACCTTGTCAATTGTCTATATTGCAAAAACCTTAGCTCAGCAGTTGGCTAGAACAAGCCTTATTTTGGCTTAAGTACCAAACTGAGGAGGTATCATGATTGAAATAACTTCTTCCATATGAAACATACTTAAAGGAAAAGGTATATTGGGTGCTTCTGTTATGACATGAAGCTCAAAGAACAAATATAGTCCTTCTCCAAACCTATAGCAAATAAAACATCTTTCAAATTTAATGCCCTGGAAACAATCAAATATAAAAATATGTATTTTCATTGGTCTTCAAAACAATTTTTTAGACACATAATCACATGTGGATATTGAATATTAGGATCAAATCTCTCTTATCTATATCAGACTCTCTTCTTTTCCTACTTATTCTTCTCATGATTTGTACATTGATCTGCCTTTGGCATGTCTCTCCAATTCTGTTATGGTTGTGATCTTCCAGCAGTATTTTCTTTCTATGTCCGATTTTCATACTTGTATTTCAGTTTCCTATGAGTTAAATTCAGCACCAATGTTGATGACCTGCACAGACTAAACAATCATATATTTCCTTTTCTGAATTCTTTTGACTTGATTTATTGATTCATCTTCACCATTCACTGAAAGAACTATTCACTCAATTAATTTTTTAGTGTACACTGTAATGCACTCAGATATCTTTGTTATCAATAATTGCTGAAACAGCAATACATGTACCCAAAAAGCAGAAAACTGGCTTACTGTGGCTGTGCAAATGGAGTGGTGGATTGCTTTACAATAGGAATGCTAAGCAACTAGACAACAGCCTAATAAGCAGGATGTCTGCAGTATACCACAAAGGTAATGAAAGTCTGCAAGTGGGATGGTGTCACTACGAGGTAAAACTGCATGCTAAGAAATGCCTTATAGGTGAACTGGTATAGAGCAATGATTTGATTAAAACTTTTTTAGCATACACAGTAGATTGGTGATAACTAAAAGGTAAATAATAACTAATAACAGAACTGAGTTAAAATTGAAAGTTCGTGTCTTTTGGGATCTCTGGAACTGGACTTTTGAGCACATTGATGCAACTGAGAGTTCACTGAAGAATTTTTTGCTTGATCCTTACTGAAGACTTGAATAAAGGAACCTTAGATTGCAAAACCAATCTCAAGATAAACCAGTGTTTAAAAAGGACTGGTATATTTAGGATTCTTGTTGGTGGGAGAAGCAGGTTCTGGAGTGGTCTGCCTGGTTGGGAGACTGGCTAGTCCTGAAAAGTTGAGTGATCTTTGAAATGACACTTTTCACACTGGGAGAGTCTGACAATATCTGGCCTTGAAGTAATTAACAATACTTGGTTCCTTATCTGATTATTGTGTGTTCTTTTACTGCATCACTTTTTAGCTCCTCACTTAAATATAACTATTAAAAGTAAAATACTGAGTCTAGGCTCTACAAACTGTGGAGAGTGCTGGGCCCCTTCACAGGACAAATCACTGCAGTCTTTGGAGCCATCAACCTAGAGAACATCATTCTCATGAGGCCAGGCAACTTAGACTTGGTAAATAATTTTAGGATACCAAAATTAGGTGAGATAAATTTCATGATCCATATTTATGTGGTTTACAGTGTATCACAACCAATGTTTCATTCAAACTTTTATTGTCTGCCTCTGAAGGTATTTAGATGAGTTGCCTTTAACTTCTCTCAGGAATTACTCTTCTGCTTCATTCTGTGCAATGAAAACCTCTTCTTAGACCTTTGTTCTTCCAATCTTACATTCTTGAAAAATCAATTATGCTCAACGAAGTTGACTATAAAATTAACCTAAAGTTATGTTTTCCTTTATCTTCTGTGACTGTTTTTGGGTTGTGTCTCTTATCACACATTCAGAATGCCTTTGAGAGGAACCTCCTCATTCACATTTCTGTGCATGCTCCCTTAGGTTATTCTTCTTCAAAGTCACATTTTCTATGACTTTAAAGGACAAAACTGGGACTTCTAATGACTATACATGGTGATAAAGCACATACTCAAGGTCCAGAATTTCATTGCAATTTTCCCCTTGGATTTTGTTACTAAACTGAGGTGTATAAGATCTTACTAAACTATTTGCCTGCACAGTTCATTTTGAATGGGTTTAATACAGCTGTTTTTAGTTGATGAGTGCAGACCAACATTAAATCTACAGTAATGGAAATGTCCTTTTGAAACAAATAAATCTTCATGTGAACTTTTCTGATTATATTCAAGCTTTCATATAAATAACAAAAAATCCAATAATCAGATTTAGGTTAGATGTGAGGATTAATTAAGGAAAGGTTGTAAAGAATTTGAATTCTCAGATGAAAGCTCCATTAATATACTGGTGAATCACTTTTGTGCACATTATATCTAGAAGTGAAATGATCTATAAATTTATTTTTGAACCTATTGAAGAGTACTTATACACTTCTAGAAAATTTATCTGTGTCTTAACACAGTGCTACTCAGAAAAATATTATAATTCCCATTTTTCTATTAAAGAATAATCATCACATGAGAAGATGAAAACAGCTATTTTAGGTCGGACAAAATGTCAGTATCCTTTCTCCAGCAGTGGTTGGTTCTGTGTGTGCCAGTATTTCTGGTGTGTGGGGGAAAGAACGTGCAAAACTGTGTAGGAATAGTGATCTTTCATAGTTCTGGAGCAACCCTCCCAGAAGATATATGCATGTCATTCCAGCCTAAAAGAATGGTCTATCCTCTACGAACACCTCCAGCTTCTTTGAATGTTCTTAGAAGGACTGTTTTAAAAAAATAACAGTTTGGATCTTTTCCATGTAGGTTATATTAGACTCTTGATAACAAAGTTAAACTTCTTTACTGTTCAGCGGACATGTAGGGTTAAAATATGATTATGATTAAACCCTTCATGACTAAATTCCATTTGGCTTTAATAAAATAACAGTAAGAATACAATTACCATTAATTATGACTTAGGAAAAGTCTTCATTGCATATCACAGTGGTCAATTTTCTATCCACTTCTCTCCTTCTTGATCTTCTCATGCTTATAACATAAGCACGAGGATTTTACCTCAGGACTTTATATCCATATTTGTCCAGTGACTTGTCCATATTAGGATATAATTCTTATTAATGTTCCTAGATCCTATCCCCAAAAGAAATATAAATATTACCAACCGCAGTCAGAAAACTGAGAAGCTAGTTTTCACTGATTCTCCTACACACAGTCTCTTTATCCTTCTATTTGAGCTCTTTTTTTCTCCTGCTAATAGAAGGCAGCATTTATTTTAATGGTTGCTAGTAGATGTGCAGATTGCACTTCAAAAATTCCTGTTCCTGTCAATTGACAGAATTTTTTTGTCATTTCAGATGCTGACATAATCTATTTATGAAGAGTTTTCCTATCTATGTCAGGACCAACAGAGCAGTATTTGTTTTATTCTTTCTGCATAAGACTGTATGACAACCACAGTACTCTGAAACATCCACAGGTGCACTTTACTGATGTCTCATTACATTACGAAGACCTAATAATAAAACTTATTAACACATGAACAGCACTGAATCTCATATGTTTTCAGAAATTATTTTAAAAATCAGTCAGTGTTGAGGCACTGTGTTTTTTAAACATCTTACTTTTCAGATCACTTCTGATACCCTTCTTTGTTACAGGCAGAATAAGAGTTGATTTTGGGTGGATTTTGTTTGTTTGTTTGTTTTGTTTTGTTTTTTTCTTTCCAAAATGTGGCATAATCTTTTTTCCTTCCTTATTTTAAACTAGAAGTGTCTTGATGTTAAATGTCAAGCATTGATTAACTCAGTTCGGTAAACCACCTCAAGTTCCCAACAATGCAGATGTTGTCCACTAGTAAGTGAATAGACAAAATGTAGGGTATTACTGTGCATTTTGACAGTGTATGAATGCAGAGTGACTAGATGTTTTCCTTCACAGCAGAAGTTAATATTTGTGGGTGCAATTATCATGCAATTTATTTAAAGAAAAATTTTGCTTTTTTTTTAAATAAACACTATTCACTGACAAAATCAACACTGATCAATAGTTAAAGCTTCACTAGGACTGACAAAAATTCTTATTTCTCCCGACTTCAAATAACTTAATATGTAACACACAAACTTGTGTCTTCTAACAGTGACATTTTCCTGACAAAAAATTACTTTTCCTTCCTTTAGAAAATAGATCTACTTTGTGGTACAACATATCTCTTCTAAGATGAAATGACTTTGAAGAGATATTTTCCTTTTTGCAAGTTTTAAACACACTGCCTGCCTCTTTCCTTGTTCTTTGGAAGAGGACTAGATAAAAGGTAATAATGAAAAAGCTAAAGAAGAGTATGCTAGCTGATGTTCATATAGATGACCTGAGAAAAAACAGACCTGTAAATCAGTCACTATTGTCAACACAAATGTAGTGAAATGACATGCTAGACTATTTATCTTAAGATTTCTATTAATGCTTTGACTATTTTTTCTTAAATTTGGCTGCTGTGTGGCTATGTATGATGAAGGCTATATAAGGCATAATGAGGTGTAAAAATGAGGGAGATTTGAAATCATATTTGGTTATAAAAATGTGTGAAATTATCGAAAGCACTGATGTTTAACTACTATACTGAGATTAGAGGACTTGTTGACTAGAAAAATCAAGAAAGGAGATACAGATCACCAAGAAGTGTTCTATGAAATAAGACGCTAATTTAATATGAAATATTCACCATTTCATTTGATACAAAAAGATTTATACATCTGAGAAGGAGTGGGGAGGAG
>NW_010334995.1:0-2787 GCF_000700745.2 Antrostomus carolinensis
GTCGGTCCGTGTGTCGGTCTGTCTGTGTGGGGGTGTCTGTCCGTCCGTGTGTCTGTGTGTCCGTCCGTCTGTGTCTGTCTGTGTCCGTCCGTCTGTGTCCGTCTGTCCATCTGTCTGTGTCCGTCTGTGTCCGTGTGACGTCCGTGTGTCCGTCTGTGTGTGTGTCCATCCGTCTGTCCGTCTGTGTCCGTCCGTCCGTGTGTCTGTGTCTGTCCGTCTGTGTCCGTCTGTCTGTGTCCGTCTGTGTCCATCTGTCTGTGTGTGGGTCAGTGTGTCCGTCTGTCTGTCTGTGTGTACTGGTCTGCGAATGAACACAGCGTGGGCGGTACTACTCTGTGCCTAGAGGGAAATGGTACATAAACCCCACCCTTGCGTTACTGCAATGACAGCTGTTCCGCTCCCCTTGTTCAGTGCTGCACCATTTAGAGCAGCTTTCCTCCCTGCATCAGTGTGAAGGTGAAGTGAGTAAGATCTTAGTGACTGTTCATAATCCATTAAAAATAGCACATCGCATATGTCTAAATGTAGATAACTGTATTTTACCTTTCCCAGGTGTTGTTCAAGGCATGATAACAGGAATTCGAGGACTGTGTAATGGTTTGGGACCAGCACTGTATGGCTTTATATTCTATATATTTCACGTTGAACTGAATGAACTCCCCATGCCTGAATCCCCATCAGGAGGTGGTGTGGTCTCACAGTACCATTTACAACAGGTATTCTTTTACTTATTAATTCCAAAAATACATTCGGAAGGGAGCGCGTCCCCAGCAGTTCTTGAGTATGATGCTGTATTACATTTTGTTTTGCTAACTCTAAATGAAGCTGTAAAAACAGGTTCTGAAATTATTCGTGGGGAGAGTTGTTGATCTGTCTGGTTGGTTTTAACGAGGTGTTGTGGTTTAGTTCAACTTTCAGAGATGTAAAGCCAATAGTAATTAGACAATTGATGACCCTTGTAAAGAGAACAGATGGAGGGAAGGATGGACTCACAGTGGCAGCATTGACATTGTATTTACCTTTCACATGTTGCACATTTTTGTTTGGTTGTCCTTTAGTCTTTTAACCAAGCTCTCTGTATTTTTTCAGTTCTTAATAGATATTAGGAACTATTGAGGAAACTCGGCAGTAAGAACTTGCCCTCGAAAAGGAAGCTGGCACACACTGATAGGAACTGTGTGCTCCCTCTCCTAAGTCTTAGGATGTAACATTCTTTCCCCAGGACTCCACCTGGGGACAAATACTGTATTGGCAAGTGTAGCAAGAAAAAAATTCTTCCCACTCTTAAAATGTGTGTCCTTAGCAACTGTAGCCTGCTAACACCTGTCTGAGGTTCGCTAATATTTTGTGGTGTGTTACTGTTGTTGTTTTCAGAATTCTATAATTCCTGGACCCCCCTTCTTATTTGGAGCCTGCTCTGTGCTGTTGGCGCTACTTGTTGCCTTGTTCATTCCTGAACACACAAACCTAACCGTGCGGCCCAGCAACTGGAAGAAGCACTGTGGCAGCCATGGCCATCCCCACAGTCCACAAGCTCCTGGTGAAGCTAAAGAACCATTATTGCAAGATACAAATGTATGACAAAAATCCAAGATGAGCTTTTGGACTCTTTTTTTTCATCAACAGTTTGGGATACACATTCCAGTTCCATCAAAAGTATCTTTTCTTAAGGTAATCTTAAGAACTATCTTTCTGCATGAAACTTGTAGGATTTTTTTTTTTTAAAAGGAAGCTTCTCCAAAGATGTTGCCATTGAGTTAAGAATTTGCTTTCAAAAACAAACTGAGATGTACTTGTCTCTTGCCATGAAATACCGTTACCACTAAACTTTACATTCTAGTTGAGACAAAAAAAGAATGGAGTCAAGGCATGAGCATGTGTCCTTCTGTTTCCTTAAGGTGGTGAGCTTTAATTCTCGTCCTGCTAAGTCTCAATGAGACATTCTAGCATCCATGTGGACCCATTTCATTTTAATGTTGTAAAATCTTGGGTCAGATGATTCAAAGCCTTAATGTAAATGTACTCGAGTAGGGAGAAGGTGAACTGGTATCATTTATTTTAAGAGTCATATGGCAGGTTTGGTTCTTTTTTTTAAGTTTGTACTAATATAAAAATCACACGCTTGCTGAACAGTAAAACTTATTTTTTATGTAAGTGCATTTACTCTTTCTATTTTTGAATAAACGGTAGTACCAAACACTTGTTTAAATATTAAGTGGGTGTTTTGAGCCTACAGATTTTAATACTGGCTCTAAAACTCTGCTTTGCTAAGTACCGTTTATTATACCACTATATTTCTGATGTTTGCATAATCATAAAGGACCTCAAAACTTGAATACACAGACTGAAGTATAAGCTGATAGCCTTGAATCTGTCCGTGTGCTATATCGTGGCCTTTGAGGACTGTCACAATAACCCTTTTGCATTACAGAGCTAATGTTTTAGTCCTAAATTTTCAGGACCCTTAGTACAGAAGAGAGCTTTATACAATTACTGATGTGAATTTCTCTAAAGTGTATATTTTTGTGTCCAGTTGTATTATTTAAGTGTTCCTTTGTATAAATTTGTGTATAAAGTATTGTATAGGTTTAAAATGTTTTCATCTTGTGGTTATTGCTTAATGCTTTTTTACCTTCAAACATTCACCATGGTTGACCAAGAGCAGGAAAAAAAAATATGTAAATATACTGTTAATAAATTTGAATATTTTAATGAATTTTTAAATACTTGTTAATGTTGCTTAAAACCTTAAATTACTAAAAATAGTGCATGTGTGTTATACTTCAG
>NW_010334995.1:2817-15249 GCF_000700745.2 Antrostomus carolinensis
GATGAGGTTTCCTGGAGCATGTTGCTGTGCCCCCTTTTGTTCAGCAGCACAGGCTGGCAGCAGCTGGCTGCTTGTTTCCTGCTGGATCTAAGGGAACAGGGGTGCCATGGCTACCTGCTCTGAGAAAGGGGTCGGCAGCAACGACCCTCACTCAGCCTCGAGTACCCTGCAGTTCCACGCTGCAGCTCCTGCCTCCCTGTGCTGCAATGCTGTCTGTTTGTCTTCCCAGGCACACTCAGCTACAGTTTTGTTTCATTCTGGATTTGCATAGGACTGGAGATCTGGACAGCTACTGCATTTTGATTACCACCTTCCTGTTCAATAGCAGCTTATCTATACTTCAAGAGAAATAGCTCAAATCCACATTAATTTACACCTACTAAAACTTAACTAGAACTAGTAGCATAAGCACAGACCTTAGAGTGGAGTGGCTGCCGTCTGGGGACTGTATGTGCATCACAGTGCTGCTCCAGAAGCACCGCCCTGGGGGGAATTAGCTGGAAAGAAAACTCCAGAAAAAGGTAAGGTGAATGAAATAGTACTGTTCTGGCACTTACCTCATCTTGGATTGTCAGTACAGCAGTGAGGATGACTAATATTCTTAAAACACTACTAATGAGAGTTTTTGATAAAAACCATTTAATAGTTCCATTGAAATTGACATATGCCAAAACAAGTGACTATACATTAACGTGGTGCTGATTTATAAACAAATATACACATTTTGCACTGCAAAACAAACCACTTCAATATACAATCCTCTGGCTGTACTTAGGTAACTAAGGTAAAAGGTAGGAAGTAGCTTTAACAACAGAAATATTTTAAAAATACATTTTGTATGTTACAAGTACTTGCAAGCCCATTCTTTCTTGGAACACCAAATGGAAGATGGCACAGAATTAAGTTGAGACATGATTCTAGCATTTGTGCCCAGGTAGTGGAACAATCTGCACAGACTCAGTCCACCTAAACTGGAGTGTTAAGAGTATCTTAAATTTCTGTACAATCTTGCAGTTGTAAAGTATGATGGGTAAAAATAAGGTGGCTTTTACATGATGTGATACTTTCAACAGTTAACTCTTCAGATACTTTACCTTACAATGTTCTGTGCATAGTGGCCTGTGGAATATAATATTGACAGATTAATAGAAAAGCTGGGTAACCAAGAGTGAGAATTTAAAATTCTTATTTCGTACCTTCAGTGAAATAATTTAGTGTCTTTAATAATAAATATATCTGTAAGTCTATATGCAATCCAAATAAGCTGGTTCCAAAACAAAGTAAGTTTTGAAAATTAAAACTTTAAGGGAGGATTAATGAGGCAGCCATGCTAACTTATGAGCTTGACCATTATTAAAATTGACAGCATCGCCCTGTTTTCCAGCACTTTCTATTTGCACCATCTAAGTATTCTTAGAGAAGCCCCTTAGTGGCACTGTTCCTACTAAGGCTGAGGCTCCATAAAAATTTATCTTTTCTTGATAAGTCATGCAAGTCAGTCCCGATACCTTTCTCAAAGAAAACAGATCCAGACTTAGAAAATTATGTCAGTTCACATCGATACTTTGCTAATAAAAACATTATTACAGGACTTAAAAAAAATCCCCCAAATGGTTAAAAGAGGGCTCTTACTTTAAGAGCCCCGTCTACTATCCAGGAAAGTAAGCTGAGGCTGGTGTTACTGCAGCTTTGGGTGACGGCTGGGCTTTTGTTGGTAAGTAGGGTTTCAGATACTCTGTAGAACAGCAGAAACAAGACACTGTTCATAGAACCATAACTATTATTACCCTTTAAGTACATTTCAAATCAGGTCTTGTTTTACTATTTCTGCACGTACCTGAGTTAAGTGTATTCTGACTAAGCCCTCGTAAAGGAATGCTGTCATCTTTTTTCTTGAAATACTTTGAGTCCAGTCCCAAATTCTCACCACTAGAAATAAAAAAAGGCTAATTAAAGTTTAAAGCAAATGTACTTAGTTAGCAGTGCATTAACAGCAAGTGTTGTTACAGACTCATTCAGGAAAACCTTAACTTGAAGTGGAACTACTGTGTTCCTGTGAACTTCTTCAGTTAAAGGTAAACCACCACTGAGTAGGTTAAGAACAGTCTAGAACTAATTTTTTTGACTGCCCCATCACCTGATAGGCTTAGCTCTGTCACCAGGAGGGACAATGACCTTTTTGTTCCTTGGAACCCACTCTTGAAAGCATGGCTCTTCATTTGTTATCTACAATCCATGCTTAGTGACCAGTTCAGTCTGCCATAAATTAAAATTAATTAACATGTTGATGGAGAAAGGCAGAGCACAGAACTAGCTTGGTACTAGAAATGTTTTGCTCAGTTCCAGTACTCAGAGAAGACAAATGGCTTCATAGAAATAATAAAACCCAAAGACTAAAAATGCAATAGATGACACTTACTTCTCCTTATTTGCTGGATGACTAGTTGCAGTCACTGTCTGAACATCTGAACATCGATTCATTTTAGAAAGCTGGGTGTTAAACTGAATCTGCAGAAACAGGAAGAGTGGCAGGTTAAAGAAAGCTGATCCCCCAGTAAGTGTATGCAGAGAGTGAACTTCTCGGGGATTACTGTTCTATACCTTGCATAGCACTTCTGTGCAGCAAAGCATGCAAGAATAAGCAACCTGAAACCAAGCATTAGCTATTACTAATAGTGATAATGTTCAAGACAGGGACAGAGTACTAGGATATACAGCAAATATTCCTGTGTTTTAAGAAATATTCAAAACACTGAGCTTTGCTGAGTTAGGCTATCACATTCCTACACAAACAGAAAAGTCAAAGTGCCTGCCTTTGGTACTGGACATTGTGAACTGACATTTTTGTTGTGTGCTGGTTCTGGAAGAGTCTGGAAGGCGTACAGAGGAGAAATGGGATGATTGATTCCTGAGCTGGGAAAGGATGGTCGGTCAGGCTGTAAGAGAAATAGAATACATCCCTAATGGTGAAAAACAATTCTTGAAGTAATTGTCTGTAGAGACTGGAAATTCCAAAATTAACAACTAAGCACAGTTACAAGGGTAGTGCTCATTTGCTCAATGCTTCCTGATGGGGAGAAAATGTCTCTTTTCCAAGATGCACGTTCTTAAAGAAAACTTGTAACTTTTAAAAAGCCAGACAAGTTGAGTGCTCTTAGGTGATTGTTATAAGCTCATAATAAGCTACACATCTTGTAACTGATTAATGTATTACATGTATCTAGCTATAAATCAGAGACCTCTTTGTATGCATATGCCCTTCCACTACTGAGTAAGCAGCTCATCAATTGCTAGGCGACAGTGACGTCTGTACACACAGGGACAACAAAGAAGAACCAATAAGCTATGGCATTTAACAGAGACAGTAGGTAATGTTTCTTACCCTGTATTTTCATGTTTCTAAATATCACTAATAAGAGTATTCAAATAGTACTTTCTTTTTAAATCTATAAAGATAATTTTTATATATATACATATATATATATAGATAGATATCTCTATCTATATCTACCTATCTCTAATCTATATGAAAAAAACCACACAACACAAAAATATTGCTTTTTTTTTCCGCTTAACCTTGCACTTCATCTTTTGCAAGCTAATTTTGCATTGTTTTGTGTATTGTATTGAGAGCTTAGAGGCCACAGCATCAAGTAGCACCCAAAAGGACATTATGTTATTAAAAAAACCCAAACAAACCCCTAAATGAAACAAACAAAAAAACCCCATACCCACCCAAAGCTATAGGGCCCAAAGAAGATGAAAGCACTTTTTTTCTTTTAAGGCCATATATTTCAGGAAATAATGACTAAATCATCACCATGTTATTTATAGTTGTACCTTACCATGCCATGAGGTGAAATGACAGTCCTAACACCACCATGTGTACTTGCAGAAGTCTCTAGCTTCTTGGCCATCTGAATTTCATTCAGCTGCTTGTTTAACCATGTGATGACTGCAGAGAGAAGAAAACAGTCAAGCTCACTTCCTACCTCTTACAAGGTGTTTAAAACAGCAAGTAGCCCTTCCTCAAAGAGCAACAGTGGGTGAGCTATTTTTCCTCCTTAAGCTCAAGCATCACTGCAAGTCCTGCTCTTGTGACAAGCCTTTTTGTTGTAGCTTGCTCCACCCCTACACACCGTTGTGTTCCTTCCTGTAGAGTCAGCTCCCCATGCGCCCACTGCCCCAAGCAACCACCAGCGCCAAGTGCAAAGGGAATCGTTCTCTACTTGCAGCTCAGGGTTGTTGTCCACCCACTACAGACAGAACCTCGTTTTCCATGAACAATAATCACAGCTCTTTACAAAAAAAGAACACAGCTAAAGCAATAGATTTGCTTCCATTCATTTTCAGTAGCAGCTAGACCACTATGTCATTTTATAGAGGGAGAAATGACACCATATAAGCCTACCATTTTCATTGGTTTTCAGTAACTGCTTACTTTCTTCTAGTTTTTCTATTGTAGTTTCCAGCTGTTCCTGTAGCTTGCAAACCTGCAATATTCCCAGCATTGTAACACCATCAGGAGCAAGTACAAATTACAAACTAAAGAAAAACTGTAATATAAATAAATAAAAAGGATCTATGAAGTTGTTCTAAAATTATTTAAATAAATCTGAACTTAAGGTTTTTTAAAAAAGCAATATTATATCATTCTTTTAAAATAAGGTTTTGACAAGATGACAGCCACAAACCTTTACGACCTTAATTTTTCTGTAATTAATTAAGGCAAGGAATTAATTAAGCAGGGGAATACACATAATGGAAGAAAAAGTTCACTCTGTTCTGTTCTTGACTCCTTCAACTTTCACATGTGTATTTCCTCTAAAGGATGTCAATTCATCCATTATATTGCTCTGTACTCTTAACAAGACAATTTTACTTTGCTTCCATATGGATGGATGCCTCTTACATGTCAGTTTAACTTGGGCCGGGGGGTGGAGAGTTGATTACACGTTTAAGTAAGCGTGTTAAATCTTTCCATGGAGTAGCATGTACGCTCTTACTTAGTTAAGACCTTATTGCTGTCAATAAATAAGGTAAAAAAACCCACAAGAAACAACACACTATATACAACAGCATTTACAGGACAGAGGGTTATCCTATCACCATACCTCCTGCTCTTTCATTTTAAGAGATTGTCCCGTCTCCTGTAATTCTCTCTGCTCTTTTTGAAGTCTCTCTTCTTTTTCTGCCAATAGTTTTTCCTGTTGAATTGTTACTGTATTTTTCAATTTTAATTTACCCATTAGAGTTTTCAAATCTCCTTGTAACTTCTTGATAATTTCATTAGCCTATTAAAAAAATAAATCAGATATTTTCAAAACAAAGAAACACTAAAAATAAGGAAGACATTTCATAAGGGAAACAGCATGTTCAAACAAACCTTAAGAAGTTCAGCTGACAGCGACTTAATTGTTGTCTCCAGTTTTTCAATATGACTTTGTTTTTTCTCAGTACTCTCTTCCAGTATTGCCTTTAAAAGAATATTAAAATATTATAATAAAGATATGTGACAGACGTCACATGACTTCAACCAGAACCTCAGTAATTCTCTGAGAAGTACTCCTTACAAGAAATTCAGTCCTTGCCTTTCAGACAAATTACATGGGATCTCAATTAATCCATTTTTTTATTTACAGAGAGTACCACTAACTTTACTCCAGTACCACAATATTACCACAGTAATGACCTTTGTAAAACTAAATGCCGTACCCTTCTGATGCAGTAATTTAGAATCTTTGAAAGTTTACTTGCTGTATTCATAAAAACTGGTCAGCTGCTCATCTATAGAGACTGCAATTAAGAAGGCTCTACAGAGCTTTAGAGAAAATTATTTTGAAACGTGAAGGAACCTTTTGCTCTTGCGTTGCATCCAATACTTCCTTTGTTCTAATAACTAGCTGATCTTTATCTTTGATCTCTTGTTCCAGAACAGCAACCCGTGTCTGTAACTGATTAATGAGCTTCTCTTTTTCGTGGCATTCAGCATCCAGAGTAGTGTTCTCCCGACGCAGTGACAGCACCTCCTGCTTTGCTCTTTGACATTCCTAGAATATTGGGAAGAAATTTTTTTTCCTAAGAAAACCTGGAATAATAATTTAAACAGATATATCTAAATATTAAGCATAATGTGGAATGAAGAGGAGCTGAACAAACTTAATACACTATTTTTTCTATTATATGCATAGGCAGGCAGTGTTACTGCTCTAAAAATATTAAGTTTGGTTATGGAAATTAATAAGCCATACATCTTCTGTTCCAGAAAGCTTTGCTTTCAGTTCTCTAACTGTGGAGTCTCCTTTGTATCTCCTTTCTGTTAAGTCTTTATTGATGACCTCGAGTTCTGAGAGTCTGTTCTGCAACTGTTGAGAACTTTTCTGATGCAAATTTTCTAATTCCTTTTTCTGCTGTTCATACTGTTGCTGGTACTGAGCTTGTGCCTATAAGAAACAAAGAAACTTAGTTATTCGATGAACCTGAAAATTAAGCCAAGAAACTATACACATAGAAGAATATTGTTAATTCTTTTCTGTTGTCATACCTGGAGAGCTCTTTCCTTTTCATTTGTCAGCTCCTGTGTGTGTTTGTTTGTTAGAGCTGTGGTGTATGACGTCCATTCATTTTTCAGTTTGTCTAGTTCTCGGCTCTTCTCTGACAAGCTCTGTTTAAGTTTGACAAAGCATAGAGAGTTTTTAAAATTTAGACATTTCAGTCAATACTGAATGAGTCTTTACTGGTACTTCTTAGAAAGGACAAGGAATTATTATGAAAAGTCTAAATTTCAGCACCAGATGCCAAAATACCTGTTCATTCTGTAAACAGAAAAGTAAGGCACTGAAGCCAAAGAGCACCTTTCTGACACTGTGGATAAAATAATCTTTATTTCCAACTGTATTTTCTTCCAACCACTATTTAAGAGTGAAAAAACAGTCTGCTGATGTTTCCTGTCCTTATAACAAAAAGTGCTCTAGTAGGGGAAAAAAAAACAACCAAAAAAACCCCAAACACCTAAAACAGTTATTCAGCAGCATCTTTTCCTCTTACTGATTTGTAATTCTACATTCCAATTCAGCAAACAAATTCCAGTAACTCCAGCTGAAACTGCAAAGGTGAAGTAAACAAGTATTCCATTCAAAAAAGCTCCATAAAAGGCCTTTTAATAGAATCTTTCTGTTCCATGATAGCAAAAAAGTCACCTTGATAATTCTAGAATTTGACCCAAATCATCCTCTTGAAACACAAATATGAAGTCATTACTGGGCTGACTGCAAAAATCAAAAAGTAGTAGAGTAACACATAGTCTAAGATTTTTAATTTATTTATCATAGTTTCACAATTTTTTCAAATGTAAGGATTTCCAGCCACTCACAGTATATGGTGGTTTAACCACAGGTAGACCACGCGGTCCTGCACTCACTCTCCCTACCCCGTGAGATGGGAAAGGAATCTCTGGGTTCTCTCCACCTTCTTCTTTTCAGGCCAGTCCCTCCCCTCACCAATATGGATTCACAGAGGCGTTTCTCTAGTGCTCACTGGCCCAGCCTGGGCTGGGGGTCTCCCCCTTGGAGCCAGGGGAGCTTTTTGCTCTCACAAGGTGGCCCCTCCCCACCACACACACAAACCCAACGCACATTTATCTTCACACTACCATCTATTTAGTATATAATTTGTGTGTGTGTGCATATATAGACAGACCTCTGTACAAAATAAAAGTAAAATTCTGTTTTAGCACTGTAAGAACTAGATTTTATTGTTCAATTGAACGCTTTACTCATTCTTAAGAAAAGCAACAGTAGACTACTGGTGTTCTTATCACTCACTCCCACATCAATTATCTTGGCTAGGTAGTGGCTAACCAATTATCCCACAAGAAAGTCCATTTTCCACAGATTAAAAAAAGTGCAACTTACAATGGGAAGTTAAAAATGTACATTACCTGTTGGGTGTAGCTCAGTTGTCTGGTAAGATCCTCTTCAGTTTTTCTAAGCTTTTCTTCCAATATCATTTTGTCTTCCTATGTACAAATTGACATCAAGTCAAATTCTTAGCTCCCAAAACACAAGTAGTATTTAGCTTCCACTTGTTCAGCATACTTTGCCTCATCAACCACATACCCATTATATTTGTGGAAAAAGCATCTTCTTAAATAAACTTCATTACGAATAAGATGTAATTAGTAAATTTAAAAGAAAAGGCCTTAGCTCACAAGGTAGAAACCCTGAATTAAATTCTTACCCAGTTTCTATAAGGAAATAGCACATTATGATAAAGACTTGCTTACAAAGGAGTTGCATGAACAACAGATCAAATTAAATAGTGTAAGTTTATGTTATTAAAATGGCTTATAATGTAGCTATAAACATGACAGCACAGTAGGAGACAAATCTCAAGCTATGAAACTGAAACAGACAACAGTCAAACTTTCATTAAATAAAACCCAGCACACTACCAACTGCATCAACATTACCATTTTTATTTGCTATTTATAGCTACTAGCCCTTTGAAGTCCATAAAGCCTTAGAATTATGTACACACACACTTTCCTAAACCCAACTGCAGAACAAACACACTGAAGGTTTACAGTATTTACTTCTGCAGTTGATGTGGCCATCAGCAGCAGACACTGAAGCATTCAGAAGCATTCAACAGCTGCATACGACATGCACTGCACGTGTAAAATACCTGATTTTCTGCCCGTTCAAATTATAGTGCTTAGCTAAATATACATGTAATATTTTCATTGCTAGAGTGACAGTAACAATTTAGTTTTACAACATACACCCAAATAACTGCAAGCAATGAGATATATAAGCTAAAATAAAAAATAAACCAGAGCATACAATTTGGTACATACTTTGAAAAAAAATGCTTCAGTACACATAGCATCAAGGCCTAGTTGCAGCTATGACAAGCTTTCATTTTACCTTAAGGCATTTCAGACAGCTGGCTAAAAACTTCTTTATTTCTGCATCATTTCCTGGTAGGAATTTTAGAGAGAGATGGGTAAGATGTTTAAAAGGGTTGGTCTCCACTATATTTAAAGAGACAGGTGTGTGATCTAGAAGAGACGCTGAAGAAACTAACTGCAGCAAAAACCTAGGAAAAATAAAAAATAATCAAATGTTCAGTTTATTCCTTCTCCTGAAACTGCCTGTAGATCCTACAAGCCATTTTCAAATAAAATAGATTTATATATGTGCAATACAATGCAGTCCAGTTTTCATATGGAAAAGAATATGAAATTCAATCCCTATGTTATGGTTAAAACTACGAACGAGTATCAACTAAAATGCTTGCACCTTATAATAAGAAATGTACAAAACTAAGCAGTTCATTTATTTGTAAAATTTTCAGAAGCCCATCTTAGATTTAGGAGTCCAAATAAGAACGTTGTAACCAAATTCAAAAGGAAAATGGACTCCTGGCTTTTAGGTATCCTACAGCCTAGTAAAATTCACAGCCCAGAGTACACACTTCAGGAAATGGGCTGACTACTGCAGTGGAGCTAGGTACTACTAGGTACTCTAGACAGGGCTTTCCTCAGTACCCACAAAACACAAATAACACATGAAAAGGCTGCTACAGGTCCTGAGCTCCACTCACATCTTAGTATCTCAACACTGAAATAAAAAAAACAACAAACAAACAAAAAAACCCAAACAAAACAACCCCACAAACCAAACAACTTGTCAGAATGCCTTATAACCTTGCCTTCTCCTGTAAAACAGAATGATGTACACCTCAGTCCATCAAATTCACATTAGCCGTTTAGCATTAAACTGTCTATAAAAAAAGAGAGACCAGTGCTGCATCCTTCACATCTGGTAGCTTGTGAAGCTTGCCAGCTTCTACTCAGGTGGGGAGACTATTACTAGACATCAATTCCACTGCTCAGTCCTCCCAAGACATCCACTGACTGATACTCAGATGCCTCCAGGGGAAGGATAAGTTATCTTTGTCCTACTGACTCTTCTCAGCCTGAGTGCCTGACAAGTATTTTAAGAACTCGACACGTACACACAGAGTAACACAGCACTCACTCGTTACCTACCTTGGGATATCTTTGTTCTGTTCCTGAATGCATTGCTGAAGCAGATCTATAAATTTTTGTGGGAAAGCAGAGAAGTCTACCAAGAGACCTTGCTGGGACTTTAAACTATATAAACAGATTGGGGAAAAAAAAATTAACAACATATAAAGTGTAACTTATTTCCTATAAAATATTTTGTTTACACTAGTAGAAAGAACTAATTCTGATCATGTCAGTAAAGTTCGCTAGCATGTTATTTTCTATCCTGAACACAGAAGAAATGTGATCACGTCTCAGATAATCATCAGCAGAGGATATTTTTGATTTCAAGAGTCCTTGCAAGTGGGCTGCACTAAGAGAAAAAATAAGTTATTGTGGCACAACAGATGTGCTCCTTTGAGTAGGTGTCTTCCTTGGAGCACAGAGCGGTACAGTTATTGGATGGGAGCACATGGAAGAAGCAAAGGACAATGAGGGGAGACTCAATTGTTACCAGGACTTGATCTGCCTACTTGTTCATTTATGTAAACTCAAAGATAGAAACAGACATCCAACAGTGTGTGCAGAAGGCCATACCTTGTATAACAAAACACTTCTTCTGCACATCTGTTTTACAAAAACTATTTTACTTTTGCCTTTTGATCCACACCCTGATCACCTCTCTCAAAAAAAAAACCCACAAAAAAATCACAACAACAACAAAAAACCCACACACACCAAAAAAACCCTCAAAAAAAACACCTAAAAGCCACCACCAAACAACAAAGCAGAAAACTGAACTGTTCATGCCTGGTACCCAAATTTGATGATCAAATGCTGAGCAAGTAAAGTAAAATGAGATTCAACAGTACAATTAGCATGCAAGGAACCTCTAAGACAAGGGCTCAGGTCTGTGAATCCACATCCATGCAAACAGACTTTTCTCTTGCAATTATTTCTTGAAATAGTTCACATGTATACCATAGTCTAGAAGAAGTAGTTATAATAAACAGAAGATGCAAGTAGTGGTACTGCAGCTATGCGGGGAACTTAGCATCAGGATTCTGTCATTCACCTGTATAATCTCGAGTCAATCACTTTCCTGTACTTGGCTGTTTCACCAGCTGGTCAAAGCTACCAAAATACTGACAAAACTCCTCAAGTGAAAAAATGCCAAAACCTAAATTCTAAGATAGACCATTCTAAGCTAAAAATATTCCTTCATTCTACTCTGCCATTTAGAAATGTTTCACAGACAAAACAATTTCACTTACCTTTGAAAATCTTCCTCAGATATGACAAGGTTATAAAGGAAAAAAGGATCAGTATCATCAGTCAATCGAACAGCTAAATCCTGAAAAGACAGACAGTTAAACATGATTTAAAATATTATAAACCACCCTGTAGGATTGCTTAAATATTGTAAACCATTATTGCAAACAGTATTTAATGTTTTTACTGTTTAAACAAAAATAAGATAGAATTGTGGCAACTAATTCAGAAGGTGATAAGCATTACCGTTTAATACAACTTCAAATATTACAGTGGGAAAAACAGGAAAACTATTTCTCACAAAAATAAAAGCAGTTAAAACCTTCAACTTTGAGCAGCAATGGTTTAAAAATCCAATGTGTTTTCATCACTTTACAGAAAGAAAACTATTTGCTATTTTTCTCCATCATGAAATGGAGTGGAGCACTAGCAGCCCACTGTAATGGACCACAAATACATTCCCATAACTGGAAGTTTTTCAGAACGTACTGCTCCTAAAAGATTAAAAAAAAACCTTCCAAAGAGTTTATATATTTGAAAACCGAGCTTCACAAAGCAAACATAAAATGGATACAGCTGAAGTCCAATTAGCTTCTAAGGAAAACTGCAGCATTGTGTGTGCTGCTTAGCTTTTAAAAATGAACTCATTTGTTCACTGGAGATCTACACAATGTTTTGGAAAAACTGCCTTCTCCGTAAATGTCAGTCTTTCATTACAAGGCTGGTATGATGCAAAGCACCTGGTAAATCAGGCCCAGGCACCTGTTCTCTAAAACAAGGCTCAAACCTGTGTGAAGAACGTAACACACCCTAGCAGAGGAAAGAAAAGGAGGTAGAAACCTGGCAGCTCCTCCATCATAAGTGTGACCATAGCACATGTACATATACAGAACTGAAACAAGTTTCCGTAACTCAGGTAACAAACTAACAAAACTCCCAACTGGAAATGTATAAACAAACCTCGGGATTTACACGTGCAGCCAGCTTATGTTAAAACTAACGCCACCCCAAACCAACTAGGGCGGGTTGCTGAGCAGGATAAAAGTGTCTGCTTGGTTTGATATCCCATTAACTGACCCAAGCATTTGGAGATTTATTTTTAAATTCATCACTCACTGATGTACCCAACTGGACGTCCAGGTTCCTGC
>NW_010334995.1:15272-17087 GCF_000700745.2 Antrostomus carolinensis
TTGGTACACAGTTCCTAACTGAGCTGTTTCTGCACACTTAATATTATCATTATTGCAGTTAGCAGAACCTTACAAAAAATGCTGTACATCTTTACAAACAAATCTTGACTCAATAACACTATAACTAACTAAAGACCGGTCGTAACATCACGGTAGGGAGATGTACAGTTTAAGTGACAAATTAAGACACACAACAAAAAAGATTTGATAACTTCCAGTAGTAATCTCATTGCTATTTTTCCTGAGAAATAAGATTTATTTTTTTTACTGCAAATTTAGTACATTACTTGCTTCCTACCCCCAATGGATGGATTGCAAACAAAGACTAACACACTTATCAATAAAAAGCAAAATGTTACATCCACATACAAGTTGGCACTTTAGCTAGTTAAGATGAGGACTTTGCAAAGACAACTGCTGCTCTACATTCTTAAATAAGTTTTAAGTATATTTGAAGCGACACTGATCTTAAGCTCTAACTCAGGTTCCTCTGAGGGTCTACAAATATTTTTAATTTGCAAGTTTACTAAGAGCCATGAACAAACTAGAAGAGAGGGCTAAAAAGTGTAGAAAAAATCACCATACAAAACCAACTAAATGACTCAAGAAATTATCTAAAAAAATAAAATAAGCTCAAGTGACAAACACACTAAAATCCTATTTTGCTTTTGCTTTGCTTATTTGTCCTCTTACACAATGAAATTCAGATAACACCTAATGAATGACACAAATATAACTAATCCACTAACCTTTTTATGAACAGGATTAGAAATTGACAGTAGCTCAATATTCACTCGAACATTTAATCTCCTGTGTACAAAAAGATGAAACTTAGCAAGAAATCAAGAAAACGTCCTCCAAATACTATGTGTTTGTAGCCACATTACATGAATCAGATGACATTTCAAAAACAAAAATGTAGGCAAAATTGTTAAGGAAGTTCCCATCAATGACTACTACTAAGATATCTGAAAGCCCCACAGTCTCAGTTATTATTACAGCTCAGTCAGCTCAGGATTTTTGTTGCTTGTTACCCACCAAACTTTAAAATAGCAAGGTAGAATCACAGAAACATAGAACGGTTTGGGTTGGAAGGGACCTCAAAGTTCATCCAGTTCCAACCTCCCTGCCATCAGCAGGGACACCTTCCACTAGACCAGGTTGCTCAAAGCCTCATCTAACCTGGCCTTGAACACTTCCAGGGAGGAGCAGCCACAGCTTCTCTGGGCAACCTAATAAGTTTTGAAACTTCATCCAGAAACCAGAACCTTTGGAAAGGCCTAGTTTTATTAACGATTAATTTATTAACTATTTATTAACAAATTTATTAACGATTGCTGAAACTTCTGATAATCATTCATACAGCGTTACCTTGTCTTCATTTACTTCTTGTTGAGTAACCCAAGAAGTTACTTGCATTACAAAACACACCCACAAACACCAGCCTTTCTGCGCTTTCTAATACAGCAAGTCAAAGCAGCCCCAGCGCCGGCACAGGCTGTCTGACCTCGGCAGGACCTGTGCCACCGAAATTCAGTACATTTCGAATAGACGCTTCACACACAGTATTCCTGGCCTTTCCCAAACACCAGGGCTAAACCATGCACACGAGTGCGCCCGAATCGACTTATCCCTCGGCAGAAACCGATCGGGACGGAGATGTGGGCTCGGCCGCGCCGTGAGCAGCAGGAGCTGAAGTGCTCCAGAGGCCGCGGCGAGGCCCGCCTCAGACTGCCAGGAGCAGGAGTAGGCAGGGGAGGCGGGCCTGCCCGCGGGGCAACCGCTGCGGCCTGGGAGACGCGCAAACACCGGCCC
>NW_010334996.1:0-1052 GCF_000700745.2 Antrostomus carolinensis
GGGTTTATGGGGTTTGAAGGGTTTTTAAGGGAGTTTAAGGGCTTTTAAGAGGGTTTTTTTTAAGAAGGTGCCTGCAAATAACCGGGTGGAGAAAAAAGCCAGAAAAAGTGAGTTTTTTACCCCCAAACCACAAGAAAAAGGTGGGGGGGGTGTTGGGGAACCAGCATCTTGCTGTGAAAGCCCCTTTTTGGGTGGGTTTTGCCCAATTTGGGGGTTTTTAGACCCGTGGAGGCCCTGTGTGTGTCACGAGTTTGCCGGTCTCGGCCTCGCCACCGCCCTGACTCCCGGCTCAAAGTCCAGCAGTGCCCGGGCGGGGGGTGACACCGGATCTGGGGACGCGGTGGCACCGGCAGCACCTCATCTGTGTTTGCCTACGGCGGGGCCAGGTGATGGGGAAACTGAGGCACGGGGTGAGGGGGGACTCTGGGGTGAGCCACCACCACCCCGGGGGCTGGATTTGGTGAAGGTTCTTGTAGGAGGTGGCACCTGGGGATGGTGGCGTCACTTGTGGGTGCTGTGGTGTCCTCACCCCATTGAGCACCCTCCATGGGTGCTATGGGTGCTCCAGTCCCACTCCACATGGTCCCATCACCCCATTGAGAACCTTCCATGGGTGCTATGGGTGCTGTGGTCCCATCAACCTATGACAACCATCCATGGGTGCTGTGGACCCCTCCCCATGGTCTCCTCGCCCCACTGAGAACCCATCATGGGTGATATGGGTGCTGTGGTCCTATCACCCTATGAGAACCCTTCATGGGTGCTCCAGTCCCACTCCCCATGGTCCCATCCCCCCACTGAGGACCTTCCATGGGTGCTGTGGTTCCTGTACCCCAGGACCACCCTCCATGGGTGCTGTGACCCCTCCTCATGGTCCCATCACCCCACTGAGCACCTTCCATGGGTGATATGGGTGCTGTGGTCCCATCACCCTACTGAGATCCCTCCTGTGGACCCCTCCCCATGGGCTCCTCACCCCAATGAGAACCCACCGTGGGTGCTGTGGTCCTATCACCCTATGAGAACCCTTCATGGGTGCTCCAGTCCCACTC
>NW_010334996.1:1113-1758 GCF_000700745.2 Antrostomus carolinensis
CCCCCACTGAGAACCCTCCATGGGTGCTGTGGGTGTTGTAGACCCATGACCCTATGAGCACCCTTCATGGGTGCTATGGGTGCTGTGGTCCCATCACCCTACTGAGAACCCTTCATGGGTGCTGTGGACCCCTCCCCATGGTCTCCTCACCCAACTGAGGACCCTTCATGGGTGCTGTGGTCCCATCAACTTATAAGAACCCTCCATGAGTGCTCCAGTCCCACTCCCCATGGTCTCCTCACCCCACTGAGCACCCACCATGAATGTTGTGGGTGCTGTGGTCCCTGCTGAGCAACTGAGAACCCTTCATGGGTGCTGTGGACCCCTCCCCATGGTCCCATCATCCTACTGAGCACCCACCATGGGTGCTGTAGACCCCTTCCCATGGTCTTCTCACCCCACTGAGCACTCTCCATGGGTCCCATCACCCTATGAGCACCCTCCATGGGTGCTGTGGGTGGTGTAGACCCCTCCCCATGGTCCCATCACCCCACCAATCACCCTCCATGGGTGCTGTGGGTGCTGCAGCCCGTTCCCTGTTCCCAGCAGCCTCACCCACACCCCAGCACCCACCCAGATTTTGGGGTGTCTCCCTGGCGCTGACCCCGCTTCACCTCACCTCCAGCTGAGCCCAGACATGCTCAC
>NW_010334997.1:0-32979 GCF_000700745.2 Antrostomus carolinensis
CAGGCGCGGCGCCCCGCCGAGCAGGGTGCGGGGTTGCAGGGAAATGTCAACTGCTGTGTAATGAGCTCCACGTTTGAATCACTGGTAGGATAAGAATTGGAGACACTGTGCTCTGTAATGGTTTGCAAATGTAAACATTGCGCTAGTACTGATTGTCTCTCCGTTAATGCTGTATTAATGCCACATTACCATATCACGGCCGGCCGGAGAAGGCTGTTGTAGGACAAATAACCCAGGGTCTTAAAATCTGCATTGCAAGGGTATTTCAAGCTGTGTGGTGCTGCTGGGGCTCCCCTCTCAGCCACTGTCACTTGGCTAATGTTGAACAAATGTCCCTGCCAAGTTACCTGTGGAAGAAAGGAAACAATTTTACGCCACTGACTGTGCAGGGAAAGCCCTGACCTCCCCTCTCTGCAGATTCATAATCCTCACACAGGAATGTTCACACTTCTTCCTGATACCTCTTCACACTCTCAGGGCAGACAGTTGCAGGGTTTGGCTCACAGTAATGGAAAGCAGTTATATATGGGTCACTGTGACCTGCAGGTGTTGTGTTTTCTTTGGCTACTACTTCTCACTGTTTTCTGAATAATTTAGGTTTTTTTCTCGTGTAGAAATATGTGTGAAAACTAGGTTTTAGTCCTTATCATTCCTAAGACTAAGCTGGCTGTTTATTGGTGTCTAGTGGAAGACAAAGTGATCATTCCTGAGGTCTAACTGCAGGAGCCTGCAGGCGTATAAAAAAGTTTCATTTGCTTTTGCTGAATTCGCTGACTACAAGAAATTAAACCAAACACCGTAATTCTCACAATCTGTTGTTTTCCTATTGGAAAGATCTGCTTTCCTCCTAGGAGCCCAGGGCTGGTGGTTGTTTTCTTGTTTCCTCTTTCCACTCTCTCACAGTGAGAATTCTTGCAATGTTTTCCATGCCAACAATAAAGGTTAGGTTTAGGATTCGCAGCACTGTGTGCCCTGTCTACTGAACCCAGAGCTTACGTGGCACCTATCAACCAAAACCAGGACAATGGGAGTGCAGCAGGCTCAGTTCCAGCTCAACAGATGGCTGTGAGTGTGTGCTGCCAAGAGAGCATGTCATGTGTGTCTGTTTGGGCAAGACCCCCTGCCCAGATCATATGAACTGCTGTCTATCCTGATTTTTTACATGTCTCTGGGTTGGGGATGTGGCACTACTGCATCATTTCTTGGCTGGATTAAATTCTGAAAACAAAACATAAGCATTGTGGCCAGCCATGGAGATAATGGAATGATTTGAGTCAGTGAAAAAGACAGTGGATTGCAGAAAAATATTTTGTGGGGATCTCTAAATGGCAACTGATGCTCAGAGGGCTACAAAATAGACTAAACCAGAATTCCCTGCTGTGACGTCGCTCCTGTGCACGCTGGTGTCTGTGAAGAGTGCCACTCCGTGGCAGTTCCCGTTGCTGGAGAAAGCTGAAGGCAGCGTCCAGAGCACGGGACTCCGGTTCTTGTTCAGAGTACTGACTTAATAAGGTACAAAACAGCAACTGCTTTTGTCTCCATATGAGGGTGGGCAACTGATTTTGTATTTTGGTATAGACCTCTGTAAAAATAATGTCTTTTTACTCTGCTTGAATTGAGACTCCTTGAATAAGAGGCTTCTGCTTGGTTTATTGTAATTTCCATACCTGTGGCAGTTTGGAGCTGCCTGTAATTACTTATCACTAGTAGCTGAAAGACTTGGCCCTTGAAGTTCCTGATCCAGGTGCCTTCTGGACCAGAACTGCCTGAGGCTTGTTACCACAAGGTACCTCTTTGGTTGCTTTTGTGAGCAGATTGCTGGTGGCCGTCCCAGTCCCCATCACCGGTGTGTTTTAGAAAGAGTGCCTGGGCCCGGCACTTAGTTTGAAGCAGAGAGAAGACAGCTTGGTGTAGAGGCAAGAAATGATTTTACCTCCTCTAGACATGAAGTCTTGCTTCCTACCCAGAGTCAAGGTGTGTGGATGACATACTAATGTGGAAGTCAGTGTGATGAGAACTTGCATGGATATCACCTGCTTTCATGAGGAAATGGAAGGCAGGTCTCCAGTGCTGTTACTTGGGTTGGATGAGCACTAGATTTTCTTCAAAATGTCTTAAAAAAAATTTACATCCTTGAGCATCAGAGTTGCCCATTTGTATATTAAAGTGATGTTCTTTAGGCATGGTAACTGTTTTTCTCTGTAAAGAATACAGTCTCTTTATAGGAAATACTTTTTTTTCCTCTTTTTTTAACCTGTGTATACATCACTCCCTTAAAGCAGTGTCATAGCTGGTTTTCCACACAGTACGGCCATCAAATCAAACTAAATCTTTGTTCACATAGGGTGTATAACACTGCAGGACCTAACCCTGCATTGCTGTATGAATTATATGCACAGTAGCATAATATATTATGCTTCATTATCCTATTTTGAGCTCTGTAACACACATACAGATAAGTACTTTCACCAAATCTGTGTGTAATAATTGAATCATTGAATACATTCACTCTCAAAAGTCTTCAGCATTTGTCTTTTCATTGTACATGGGGATATTTCCTCTGTATAAAAGCAGAAATGTGCTCAAACAATGGATTTGCCATCAATGATTAAGAGACACCCTCATTTGATACACCAGAGAGCTCTGCCTAAAGGCTGATGGCATGACACTAGCCACAGTGTCCTGCATTAACTGGGTTCTAATCCTATTTTCCTTGCAGTAGAAGTCTTCCCAATGTGTTCAGTGTAGTAAGACAGAGCCTCTATGTGCTTGTATTCCAATAAATGTGATTATAGATCAAATGGTGCTTTCAGATGTGCCTGCAGGGCTCTTGTTGACTTCAGTTGGAGTCCCAGTCATGCACTGTGGAAAAATGTGATTCTTTACATCTTCTAGTTGAACTGAAACATGAACTTATTAGAATAAATGTGTCTGTTACTGAGATTCTCTAAAGAGCATAGAGTCTCATCTGACAAACCAGGCATAAATAGAAAATCCATAGTTTTGGACATGTAATCTGAAATTGTATTTGGTCAAAATTTGTGATCAGCAGTATTGTATATAAAGAAATAGATCCAATGTAACAGAAAAACTGCCCAATATGCCAGAAGCATTAGCTGCTCAAACAGAATTTTGTCTGTAATGTTTAACTACCATATAAAAACTTAGTCTCATGAGAATCAAAAAGATTACTGCCTATCTGTTAGTAAAGCAGAATGAAGAGGAAACTGAGAACATGCTACTTAGGCTGCAAGGAGGCCAAGATCTGCTGGTAAGATCATTGGCTTTAATACTGTCAGAGAAGGAGCTGTTGCCTGTATGGTTCTAAATGAAAATAATATTTAGCTTTCAGTTTAAATACATACATGCAAATTGAATCTCTTGCTGTAGGAAAAAAGTCAGGGTGAGCAAGTGAAGGAGCGGATGTAGTGTTAATGTGTTTGGAAGTGTTTCTAGTTTTTACTGGGTAGGTAGGGGGGATATAGGAGCATCACAGAGCAAGATGTGCAGTGTCCCTGTCCCGGAAAGTTTGTAATCCAAATGGATGAGACAGACAAATGGCAGTGACTGACTTTGTTGAGTGTGTGCCAGCTGTTAAAATAAATATGAAAATATTTCAGGTCTCTTAAATTTAAATCCAGTGCCTTAGTCATGAGACTTTGTTATCTGAGAGGTGAAGTAATAAACAAGGATCTTCATATTGACCTTCTGGGAGACAAATTTGCTGTATTATATCCTACCAAATGGTCTCCAAAATGAGCGCCTGTGTTTTGGCTTGGGAGCAATTTTTAGTTTAACTTCTGAACAGAATGTAGATCAGACATTGCAGCTTCCAAATTCCCTTTTATTTGTTTGATCTCTAGCCTCAAAGCTCTGATGTGAAAGCTTTAAATAAAATAAACAAAGATGGGAGTGTGAAACAAGAAACTGTGCTTCATTATGCTTAGAGTGCTCTAGGAAGGACATAGAGAGGCTCATGTGTTATGCGGAGATGAAGTGTTCACACGCAAGGAAGAAAATAAATCTTCACTTCACGCCTATCCCCTCTCCCACCACAAAGCCTTTTATGTCTGAGGCAGAAGGACGTCTGCTTGTGGGCTACATGGCCTGAGATTATAAAGCACCAGGTCCCAATTCTGCAGTCCCTGTGCATGTGCAGCTCCCAGTGATGTTCGTCAGAGCAGTACAGGCACCAAGCCAGGCTGTGGCAACCTACCTTGAGGCAGGAGACCATGTGGGAGAGTGTTAGATCTCCATCGTGTGCTGGGCAGCAAAAGGTATTTTTATTGCGGCTTAGAGACAGGAAAGTAAATGAACACACTGTTTTCTTGAGTGTAACGAGCTGTGGCTGGTTAGAGGGCCTGTCTTTGGGGTGGCTGTGACTGAGTTTGGATTAACTTTGGGCAAGGGTTTGGGTCTCGGACTCTCCTGGCTTTGTCAGAATTTGAATGGTGCTGCATGCTAGTTTGAGAAACAGCCCATGGAGCTCGATTATATTTGAAAGACGAATATTACACAAAACAGCAAGAAAGGAAAGTCTGTCTGTGTTGCTGTTCAGATCAGGCTCCCTGCCTTTCCAACTCGGTCATGTCTGGGTCTACTTCTCCCCCCCTGTGCTTTTTATGAGACCATATATGAGCTCACATTCTGTTGTTATTTGTAGTTAAATGCAACCTGGGTCATACCACATTTTCCTTTACATTAAATAAAGTAACAAGGCAGAGGCCGTAACTGAGTTATCAGGCTGACCTCCTAAATGTCACCGGATAATAAACATGCAAAAAGAATTCTCATTAAATACACATCACTAGCACTTTAATATCTAGGCAAATTAGACTGCTTTGGGGACAAGTGAGGTCAGATATCTTCTTTTGTGTGTGTGTAATATGGATTAATTCTCAGACTGGACAAAGGCACGAACTGCAGTACCATGTCACCTCATTACCTAGGGCAGAAACAAGCCGTGCCAGGGTGTTTTTGTACTGTAGAAATGTAATTTATTTGAGTAACCTCCTTTCAGCCGTTCTTGCTTGTTCCCTGGAGGACAGACAAAACTGTACTAACCTATTCTACTAAAGCCTGTGCAGCGTCCTTGAAGAAATCTGAATATTATTTGCACTTCTTTAATATCTTTAACTTATAGATGAAAAAATGTTTAAAAAAAAATATTGCTGAACACAATGAAAGGGATATTCCAGGTCTTTCTAATGAACGTGGGAGAGATACCTAACGTTGATCTAGATTTCTAAACCAGAGTGATTAGTGAGTGAAAATTAGACATTTGTATGAGGGAAGGTTGAGTGCACCCGTGCGTCTTTGTGCGTGAACAAACAGCATTTGGGGCAGGAATATACGTGTACTGCTAGTTCTTCACATGCGGTTTCAATAGATACTTTGCCAAATGGAGTCAGTTTGCGGTACCAGTGTATTTTACAAGAGGTAGGCAAGTGTTGTGTATTCCCTACCTTCGCTATATTGATGCAGCTTTACTGATGTATAAAGTAACACTTGAACTGTGCTGTGGATTATATAGCTCCTGAATCCTTTAAGTGTTACCCTTAGCAGTCATGGCAGAAAGAAATATCAAGATAATCTTACTGGTACTGGTTTTGAGAAGGATAGTAGTAGTTGTGGTCTGCAGTTGGAACGCAAGCATAAAGTAGGATCTGCCAGGAAATGAATCTTACAGTAGTCCTGTGAAGTAGGTGTTTCTTCTTTACATGATAGAGCCTGACAGGACTGTGCTGGTAACAAGAAAGGTTTGGGTTTTGATTTAGCTGTGCTAAAGCAGTGAGCATGCTGGCAGGTTCACTATTGCTGTTTACTATCTGTTTTTTTTAAATTAGAGCAGTCCCATATGTCAATAATAAACAGTTCAAGTAGGTTTGTATTGGAAAAAATGGGGTTGTCAGCAGAATGGTATTATTTGTCACAACAGCCGTTAACAACCGAGTATTTTATATTGCTAGGCTGTTATCAGTTGGGAGGCAATTTTATTAGCTGGAAAGAAGAGCAGTTTGGCAGAGCAGCAACTGTGCTCTGTGGAGAAGTCATTGTGATCACAGCACTGAGATCGTTGTGCCACGGCTGGAGAAGGGAGCTGTGCCACCGAAGCATACGTAGGGTGTCAGGTAGTTGCTGTGGTATCTGGTCTCACCCTGGGTTTGCGTGGTTGTGGCTGGGAAGTGGAGCATCCTTGCTGCGTGTGCCAGGAGCGGCTGCTCACCCCAACGTGAGGCAGAGCAGTTAGTGCGTCCTCCAATGGACATTGTCTTCTATGTCTGTCATCTTATTGGTCATGCGTAAAATTCACCAGTATAATTAGAACTACTTTACAAATTGTAAAATCAGCGTTCTAATCTGAATCCCTCTCACGCTGGGGAGCTGGAGCTTCCACATGTACAGGGGGCACTGAGGAATATCCCACGTCCGTGGCTTTTCCAAATGACCCCTTGCTGGCTTATTCTGTAAAGTTTGTCCTCCCTTAGCTCTAGGGCACAGCAGTGTCTTTAGTTAGATGCTGTCTAGCACATAGCAATCATTGGAAAGGTTCCGAGGGTCTGTTGTGTATTTGTGGGTCGCTCCCAAAATGTCACTGCTCGTTTATAGCAAAAAGGTGATCCTTTCTGTATGGAAATCCCAGGCTCTGCTGTTTTCCAGGCACATACTCTCAATACAGCCATTTTCCTTGTGTCATCACGTGTTCTGCTAAGGCACTTAGCTCTGCCCTGTAACTGCGGACAGGATGGGGTGATTTTTCTGAAAAAAATCCTTAGATAATCTGCCCTCGGATCTGCTTAACTTCAGTAATTCTGATTGGAGTGATAATTACAACTACATTGTCAGCTTGCTCCTAATCCTGCAAGCTGACAAGTCAAGCAAAAATACTCTAAACCTTTTCTTAGTGAGAACTGGTATCTTGTTCTTTACTTCTGGGTTGCAAATATTTGCAGTTTGGATCAATGACAAAATGTGAAATCTGTGGTTCTGTCCAGTGTGACTTTTATTGCAGGATTTTTTTCTAAAGTGTTGATTTATGGAATTGTATGACCATATTGATATCTAGCTGGCCTGCTTCTTGCTACGTGGCTTTTTAGTCCTCTTGCTTATAATGGAAAACTTGAGAATATGGCCCAGACCCACTTCAGAGCTTGGTAACTGAAACCCTGCTGCCAGTACTCTTCATTGCCTCGTGAGCTGGCTGGTGTGAGTGGCGCTTTCTGTGGCTTGTGTGTTACCAGTATGCTGTGTGGACTTGTGCGCGTAGTAGTACTGAAGAAGGACGTGTTCTGGCTGCTCATTTACCACCTGAACTACCACTAGTGTAGTTAGTTATTTTTATATATGTTTTGGTTCAAAATTAATTTTCCACTGAACTGCATTACAAAGAATTTTTTCTCTCTTATTATTCAGTTATCAAGGAGTGAATTAGTAGTGCTTGGTTTCGTTAAGTTAGATCATGGACCTGCAGCAAATTCTGGAAATAAAACAAATCTCTAGTTGCATATTTAGGGTCTTTTTAATAAGATATTTGCTGAGGAGAGATCATCTCACAGATACCAAAGCAGAAATCTACACACTACAGTAGATTTCTACAGAAATCTACTGCAATGTAGAGACCAGCTGCAGGTCTCAAAAGGGAAAGCTACTGGCTTATTTAAATGCAGACCAATATAAAGTATTTAAGATGCATAATCTGTATAGAACAAATGTCACTAAGTGTTCAGGATACGTTCCTATTCTACATTGACCCTGTCTATAGCAGTGTTTCCTTTGGAGGTTATTATAAATTAGTGTTGGTATTTTCTTGTTTTGCCTTAGTTTCTCTAGGACTGGACATGTGAAGCGGTTGGGTGGTTTGTTTGTCTGTCTCCAGTTGAGGACAGATCCCGAGAGCAGTCCCACAAGGGCCCAGCTCCATGTGAATTGGCTCAGCTGATGCTTTGCTGGACTTTCTCTCAATACAACAGTTTTCATAGTCAAATGTGGCGCCTAGAAGTGGAGTGAGGCTTTCAGTAAGGCTGCTGACGGCTCCATACGTTACTTGGCTACCACAGAAATCAAGTGGGTGTATTGAGGGAAAAATGTTCCAACTGTTCCCCGTATTGTGCATCCGTCCTTCTTGTAACTTTAGTGGGAGATGAGTTTTTACCAACCTATTGACAATGAAACTGCATATTTTTCTGGTAACCTAAAAAGTAGAAATAATTTTGATAAAGGTAGAAGTATTTCTGGCTTCTACCTGATACACAGTTCCAGACATTCATCAAAACCACTAGTTAACTACCCCCCTTTCTGTGTGTTAGTAGCTGTCTTTAATACAAAAATGTCTTGCTGTGCAGACCTGCAGCAACTGTCAAACTGGATCAGATCAGTTGTCCATCTGATCCTGTAGCTTATGTCTAATAATGTCCTTATGATCTAGGAGAAAAAAGGGAAGAGCCTCCATAGAGGATAATTGAGCACTTGACTCATCTGTATACCATATGCATGTTTGGAAGCGAATGTTAGTCCTAATATTTTGAGAACAATTTGGCCTTAATGAGTCTCAGTTGAAATGAGCTCTAATCTGATCAGAAATCCACCTCAATAATTGCAAAAATTATTGAGAAACATGTACCCAACTCCTCTACCAATTCCTGCGTCTGTGTTGTCCCACAGATTCACTTCCAGCAAAGCACTGCAGTCCTGTAGAAAATCGACACTGCAGAAGGATTTTTTTTTTTTCCTTTTCTTAGCTTTGTTTCAGAACCAAACTTCTCTTTTTGCGTCATTTCCTTGCCTGACTCCCTCTCCTTGCCATCTAATTTCTTTGTTTTCTAATCTGTCCATAACTATATGAACATGACCCATTTTTCATAGAATATGCCAAAACAGGGGCTTCACAGTATTCAGGAGTGAGTATTTTCAAGAAGAAGGGTGTGGAGGGTAAGTCTGATAGTTTCAGCCAGCTGCATGAGAAGATTTACTCTTGACCTCAAAAACCTTGATGGCACGGAGGAAGGAAGGAGGCAGGATCACTAGGTTATACCTGCATGGCTGTGTAGAAATAAATACATGTGCTGACTTCTATGAGGCTTTTTTTTTTTTTGAGATGAGTTATGGAAAGCTATTCCAAACTTCAGCAAATCATAAATTAAATTGTGTGGTGGGTTGAAAAGTAATTTTGTCATCGTGCCTTCTAGGCAGGTTTAGTGGTGAGCAGATCCCATGCAGTTACTTATAAATACGTGGGAAGTCACCATCGGCAAACGTAGCAACGCCAAAAGGCAGCTCAGGAGTTGTTTCTGGTTGTGCCTGGGCGTGATGATCCACAGCCAGCTGAAAGCCCGGAGCAACGGGGACCCCATAGTTTAGTATTTTGGCATAAATTTCCATAGTACCACATCCTTTAACGAGAGCACTTCGCCTTACGTCCAGTGCTCTAGGACTTAGCTGTGACAGTGTGCTAAAGGTACAGGCTCTCGATACACTTCTGCACACTCTCCTGCAGAATTAGCACTTGGTGGGGAGTAGGAAGTTTAAGGCACCAGTTACAAGCCTTTAAAAAAAAAACCCCGATAGCAAAAATGCAGTGTGTGGATTGTGCTATGAGATTTAAAGAGTGGAAGAAGGATAAATGCAGCTCACAAGATCACGTCTCAGACTGTGGAGTAACTCTAATGCGTGTAGCTTATTATCGCTTCAGTTCAGTAAGTGTACGGTGACTTCAGTAATGGTGTCTTTTTAATTAAAAACTTCTAAGAAACTCTTAGATCTGAAGTTTGGTAAATTCTCTTAAATTCAGTGGAAGTGCTCCAAATGTATGTCAGTGAGAGAGACTTTGTTTTATCTACGAGGTTATTGCCTGTAATGATCCTTGACCAACAACCCATATAAAACCCTATTTTTTCCATAAATAAAAGATAGCAGGAGCAGTTTCTCCAAGAACCCATCTCAAGCACAGTCTAGAGTTTCTGAACTAAGAGAATAAATCAAGCTATATGGTCAGTTTGATCCCTCACCTCTTAATGAAATGCCAGGTTTGAGAGTTTTAATTGAACATTGTTCTGTAAGGAAAGGGGCTGAGGCTAACAGGTCACTGCATAAAAGCCAGTACAGAGAAATGTCTCGTGATAGTGCCAGCTGGGGTCCCAGCTCCATCATGAATAGATAGTCAGATTTTAGGGGTTATCTCATCTTTCAAGGAAAACAGGCTACTGATGTCTTTCAGATTTTTATTATAGGGACCACTGCATTTTACCACCATCTCAGAAAGACATCAAAGGACTTTTCACGTTCTTTCTAGGAAGAAAAATAGGAAACTGCTGGAAACTAGTTTTTGGCCATTGGTTAAATATAGCTTACAAAAGAATTATCTCATTTTTTCCATGTGTCACAATTCACTTGGTTAATTAATGTTTGTTTTCAATTGGATGAACTGTTTTAAGTCAAACTTTGATGAATGCTGGCACAAAACAAATTATTTAATAGAAAACTACAGTAAAACATTATTGTGTTGCAAACTGAAAAGAAGGATGAGTGATGCCAGAGACCAATTCACCATACATGAACAGAACAATTTGTTATTGTTCTGCTTAGCAGTAGAATTTCCATTTAAGCCAGGTGCATATAAATAATTTAAAAGCAAAATTGTAAATCTCTATGTGATAAATAAGCTTACAATGACAAAACAGCAAATTAATATTCAAAGTAAAAATTAAATGTTTTCTTGTATGTGTCTGTAGCTTGTAAGTTATTGTGTACTCCTGATTTAAAGTCTCTGGATAGAAACTCTGTTCTCAAATCTGGGTCGATCCATGTTCAGATCCTAGTGGTCAAGACCCCATTCTATTTGTTTACATCTACAAAAGTCAAGACTTCCACTACTGCAGTAAAAGCAGAACTGAGGACACTAAGTCCAGCTTGTTTATAAACAGTACTACCTATAATGAAAAGGCATCAGGTTAACTGAACATGGAGAAATTACTGGAAATTATATTCTTGGTTTGTTTATGTTCAGAGGGAGGAGAATTCTTAAGTTCTGTGTATCTGCTTCTACTGCCTGAAGTCTTAGTGCAGAATAACAATCAGTATAAAAAAAAAGAAACTTGTATTTGGTGTTCAGTATGAATAATTGCTTTCAAATAATTTTTTTAAAAATTATTTAACTACTGAGATTCTGTTAACAGACTAAACTCACATTCTGCTGTCAAATTAAGAAGATGGAGAATGTAAGTTAAAAACAACAGCAATTTCTACAAGAGGAAAAGACCAAAAAAAAAAAAAGGATTGTTAGATAAATTCACAGGTCTGCATTGAGATTTAAACTAAAACTAGTACATAAAGGTAAAGCTGGCACAGGAATGGTTTTGGTAAGCAGGCACAAAGCTGCTGCCTGGAGTTGTGACTAACACTGCTTTCCGTTCAAAGAGGGATTGCTCCTCCTGCCTGCAGGGCTCCAGGGGCTCTGCGGGGCTGGTTCCTGGGCAGGGAAGGCAAATCTGAGCTTGTGAGCATCTGCATTGCTGCCTCAGAGCAGCAAAAACACTCGGGGTGGTGATGATCTGTCCTATGTGCTGGCCAGGAACCTGAGCTTTAGCAGCTGTTGGGCACTTTCCCGCATACACTTCTAGTGTCTTTTTGCAGGAATTTAACAAGTTACTCCTTTGGTTACCCGAGTTAATTGTGTTTGTTAATGCTTTTCCACTTGAAAAAGAAAAATCCTGTATTCATCTTAATGTCTTGCTGCTGCTTGCTACACAGTCCTTAGCTATGTGTTTGTGCATGCAAGGATTTAATTAAACCCTTAATAACTAAATAATCTCCACACAGTCTAGGCGTCTATGAGATGGCACTATGGGGACGTTTCTTGAGTTCCTCAATTGCACACCACAGTACTATGAACTGGTTTTTTTTATATTGGATAATAATAGTCTTGGCTTTGCTGGTGAGGTATATATAGATGACGAGGCAGCCTGAACAGCGAGCCCAAGAGCAGTGGTTTACTCAAGAACTGTTCGAGGTATTTCCTTTGATCACGCCACAGCTGAGAGAGACTCACAGCTCCTCGAGACCAAGGCTAAAGCAGTCGCATTAGGGTGCCTGAAGTGAGTTTCCTAAATAGAAGTGCCCTGATTCCTTTTTCAGAGATACTGAGCATGAAAAACCTTTTTTTTTTTAAAGCTTTCATGCTTTGCAGAGTGGCTCTGACAGTCACTTTTCTGAGTGGCTGTCAGCATTTTGAGCATTGATTACTCCTGTATGTAGGGTGTTCAGCACTGATGAAGACTTTCCCCAGCTGCCTCTGTACACTCCAGCTGCAGGGCAAAGCTCCAGCTGGGCTCCTGCTTTTGCCTTCAAAGCCCTGTGGAACTGTCCCACAGCCACGTAAGACATCAGTCCTGAGTGTGCTGTATTGTCATATTACAGGATTGGTGATAACTGCTAGTCCATGTCATGGCTTTGGAAAGGTGTCGCCCATTGGCACTTGGACACTCAGGACCCAAAGAGCTGCAGCTGTGGACCAGTCCAGCCTTGTTAGCATGGGCTCAGCAGGGGCTTGGGGAGGGAAAGGCAGAAATCTCTTGTCCTGCAGCAATGGCACAGCCTGCACCAGGACAGCAGAACCTCTCCACAGGACGGGGCTGTTCTCACCCTTGCCCAGCAGCAGCGACCTGTTTCAGAGCCAGAGCAGCCCCAGTGCCCAATGCCACACGTGCCTGTTCTGCTCTCCTGGCGGAGCGTGGCCAATGGACCTTGGCCCCTCAGCTCAGGGCTGGACCATGGTGGCACACAGTACATTCCTCTCTTTGGCACAGGTAACTAGAAAATTAAAAAAACCCTTAACAACAAAGTGTAAGTGGGCACGAGCAGGGACAGCCTTGTTATGTGCAGTGTGGATCTGGATGCCGTTTCTCGCTGTGAGCAAAGGCGTCAGCCCTGCCCAGGGAGCCGTGTCCTCCTCCTGCAGCCAAAAGGCTGCACGAACTGCCTTTCCGTGATGGCACGTAGGTAACTGCCCCTGCAGCCTCTGGCTGCTGTGTGAGCTCACCTCATAGGAGCAGGAGCAGGTTGCCCTCCCTGGGTTTGGGCGAAATGACTGTAACAGATGCGTTCCACATCTGACCTCTGTTTTTCTATAGCTCCTGTGCACATTTTTAATTTAAAATTCTGCTCTTTCCTATAAAAGGTAAAGAAGATGTCAAGGTCTTGCTGTTCCCATTCCAAATGAAATGGGTTCATGTCCTGTTAATCAAGGAGTACAGCTGCAGCATTTGTCATTTCCCTTTAAAGTAATGGGTGGTTGATACCTGTCATTTCTCAAGAAACTATATACCAGATTAGGTGTATTTATAGAAATCTCAATTGCTGGTAACTTGGCTGAAGCCAAGTTTAGGCATACCATTAGTAATGCATAATGAAATGACCTAAGTGGAGTTAGATTTGGGCGGGGGAAGAGAAAGCTATTTGAGTTGGATAGCTTGAGGATGCTGTTTTACTATTAAAATTAAGCTTCTGACCCCTGGCTCTGAAGTGATAAAAATAAATCTTCCTATATTTCCCTTCTGCACTTAATCTTCTATGTTGGAAAAGATAAAGCATAAAATCTTCTCTCCCTTGTCTCTTTCTTTTCCAGGTACAGGACCTATTTATGCTACAGACCCACTCCTATATATGTCCCTGTTAATACTGCATAAGCTTGTACATTTATTAGTAAACCACTGACGGACTGCTTCCTCCACTCCTCCTCAGCCAAACAAAAAGGAACCTATTTAAAAACAGAACAAACCCCTGACAAAAAGTACCTACGATTTTAAAGATGGACAGAAAGAGACTGAAAGAAGCATGATAAATTCTACGTGGGGGGAAAAACCATATTTTTGGGGATGCCACAGAAAGTAAACCACATAGAATAATGCATCTAGTTTCCAGACTCTATGATGTAAAGCCCTGCTCTGTGCATGGCACTTATGATTTCTCTATTTTAATGTAATATTTTTTCTTTTCTAAACCTTTCCTCTGACTCTTCATTTTGCACGAACTGTTGAGCAGTTATCTTTATGACAATATGTAAAGATGTTGGGTCAAAGCCCTTCCTAAGAAAGGAAATATTTTTAGTAGATTATTGTGTTTAGGTTTTTTTGGCTTTCCTTTTTCTTTTTTAATTAAATTATTTCTTTTGGAGACATTTTAATTAAAAAGGTACATCCTACCATAATTAAAATTCACTGTCAATAATATTTATTTTTAAATGAAGATTGGAAACAAGGTAAGACATTTGTTTATAAACTGTATTGTATATTGCTGAATAACAGTTGAATAAAAAGATTTTGAAATAAAGTTTTTACAGATGCCTGTGCCTTTCCCTGTGTCCTGAAGCTCCTTGAGAAGGCTTCATGGCTGTGTCTGTTCCTTACCTTGTCACAGCACAGAGAATTGAGGAGAGGTGCATCACAAACAAAATAAAATTGAAACCAGTTATGTAATACACACCCCCACATATTTGCAAACCTCACAGTGGAACGTGCTGCCAGCTAGTCACAAGCTGTAGCTGCATTTTCCTGCGGTGACACCAGTTATCCTGGGGCAGTTAATGCACAATCTAGTCGGATGGACAGTGGGACAGTGTGGAACATTCAAGGTAAGTTGCTTTGGTTTTCTCCAGGCCTCTTTGCAAACAGATGAATCAGCCAGTGGAAAATGAAAATAAAAATTAATCAACCTGGAATGATGTATTTATTCCCCAGACCCGCTTTCAGGATTTGTTTAAAATATACTCAGATTTTAAAAATTACATAATTGTGTCACGTGCCTTACCAAGTGAGCTTTCCTCTAATGAAGCAAAGGGCTTTTTTACAGAAAACACAGCACTTATTTTTCTGTTCCAAAATGCTTGGGCTTTAAGTGAGATAATAGGATGACTTGGCAAGGAAACAGTGCCTTTAGTTGAACTTTTTTTCTTTCTTTACTTTGAAATTTTCTATGACTGACTGTGATTCTTATCCTTTCATTTGCATAGCATTTTAGAAAGGACCTTAATTGTGGAAATGGTAAAGTGACAGCTACAGCACCAGCCGGACTCTGTTGCAGAAGCTGCGGAGCAAAAGCAGGACCTGCCATTGCCTCAACTTGTACCCGGGTCCTCTTCTAGAAGGCGGGTAGGAAGGGATTTTAAATTTCTCAGATGGTCAAAATTTGTTTTTTCTAGGACTATCAGTAATAGTGAGGGATTTGTGCTACTCATCTCACTAGGTTTGAGACTAAAACCCATCTGTGTTTCATAAATGCTACTACATGGTGGTAATAAAAGCCCTCTTCTACTGGGGCACACTCACCACGGGGATCCAAAGGTGATAAAATCTTTGTAAGAATGTTCATCCCGTTAATGCCAGCTGTCGTATCCCATGGATTGGGGAATAATCCATAATCATCCCACAAAAAGCAAAACTGGTCTTCTGAAGAACTTGGGAGAGGTGGTTATTTGAAGCCTGGAAGCACATCAGAGCATGAGACACTGAAGAGCACGGTCCTTGGCTTCCATACGTGCACAGGAGGGCGAGTCTTTTATAACCTGAAAAGACAAGACAGATGGAAAAAAAGATTTGAATGTCAGACCATGCTTAAATTAATACCAGCATTCATGTCTGGGAACGTGTTCAAGGACAATTATTCAATGCAGAGAGGTGTGTGGAGTCTGTAATGTCATGAGAGCGCTAATCCTTCGCGTAATGGCTGGCCATGAAAGTGAAACCTGCCTGGGTTTGAACTGTGGGTCCTCCAGCGAGCTCATCATCATTGCTGCTGCTTTTTCTGAAGGGCAGTGAATATTTCTCAGTGACTCATCTTCATTCTAAGGGACAGAAACAAAACAAATTTTTTCCACAAGAAGAAGACGAAAATCTGCCTACATTTATCTAAATAAAGAGCTGATGCTTGAAGCAGTGGAGCATGTCTATCTAGGAGCAGTTATGCTTCTATTTCAGCTTCAGCCATGCCTCAGCATGGTCTCTTGGTAAACAGATCGTCTGCTTTGCTCTGATACTTTTTTTCCATCACTTACGGAGTACACTGTGCCTTGAATTGCATACTGTGTGGTTGCAGAAAACATGGGATGAAATACTTCATCTTGCATTTGTCCTTCCCTTTGTATTGCAGCCTCCTGCACAGGGATGTGGGAGCAACTAAAAGTTTTGTGTGCAGTGGCAGAAGTAGAATTATCAAGTTCTTTTAGACTTTAATCACATTAAGGGTGAAAAAATATTAAATCTGCAACTAAAAATAACTTTTTTTTATCCTTTCTGAGATCAGAATTAAACGTGCCACAGTAGGAATAACAATTCTTATATTCCAATTCACTGTAAAACCTCAGAACTACTAAACAATAACCTGAGGATTTGATGAAAAATCTCTTCTAACAAAAGCAACAGACATCTTTTCTTTCCAGGGAAGACCTGCACACATGCAAAGATAACTCATTCCCAGCACACACGATAAGTTCAACAAGGAAGCAGATTGCCAAGATAACCTGGCTTTACCTTTACCTTCACTATATTTCTGGCTCCAAAAAAAATGCGCAGAATGAGTCCTCCAGGTTTTGGGGCCTTGGTTTCCTCGTGCTTTTTTGCAAAATACACAGCCTGTGTTTGGCCCAGTGTTTGCATAGCGCAGGGGAAATAACTGGCTAGAGAGGAGGCTGCAGCTTCCGGTACAGTCTGTAAAAAGCACTTTCATTCAAGGAATGAAAAACATTTTGATGGAAAAATGTGAGGAATTTGGGAGCCTTACTGCTTATGAGTGTGTTAAGGACTTTTGCTAAAACATCTGTCCTTTGAGAGTGCTCTTTCTTCCGAAAAGGGCAACTGCCTCACTTCTGCCGATTGTATTTACAAAGGGCAAAGTGAGGTTTTGCTGTACCCTTAATGGACAGGGGCTAGTGGCAAATCTTGCTCTTTCATAAATCTCAGCATTCCTCGTGGTGTCTGCTGTCAGAATTGATCAGGAATAAGTGCTTGGACTGCAGAGCTGTGGAAAGGCGGCGTGTCTCCTGCAGTGCCACGCAGAGCTGGGCAGAAAGTCCTGCAGTGCCAGTGGTGGGGTGGGTGCATCCCTGGGCACCTGGGGAGACAGCCTCTGGTCTCTGCACTGGGAACAGCACAGCCTGCGGCTCCTCCTCGCAAAGCCAGCAAGCAGCCCAGCTGGGAAGTTTGAGTGATGGCTGTTAGGGGCCAGAGCCGAGTAATCTATAATATAATCATAAGGAAAGACACATTTTTCCTGAGAGAAAATCAATAGAACTTTGCACTTTTCCTTGTAATATTTCCAGTCTGCACCATCAGCCATAGTTTGCTCACAGTTACACTGCTATAAATTCACTGCGAATTAATGGATTTCTACAGAAATGATTGGCTTTACAGCAGTGTAACAGAGCCGATGCCAGAGCCATGCACATGTAAAAAGACATAGAACAAAAGTCGTTTTATAGCACACGGGTGACCTTCAAAGTGCCAAGACCTAGCAAGTAAAAAGCAAAATTACCTAGTTCCTGGTACGCTCCTTTTCTGGCAAAAATCCCAAGGGAAATAAAGCATGCAGTCCTGAAAACATCGCTGTGCGTGGCTGGAGGCCAGGGACCCACCAAAGGGAAAACGGGCAAGTGGGCAGCTCCATGCTGTGATGGACAATGCAAAAGACAACCTGTCATTTTTTCACTTCCTGCATAAAACACTGTGGAGGGTCATCTCACTTAGAGTTACGAAACAAATAATGTGCTCCCAAACTTGTGTATCAAAACTAGGCTGGCTAATGTATGAGCTGCCTCTGTTGCATTTGTAACTGCACAGTAAATTTCATGCTTAGCCAGAGGCTGGCAAAGTTCATTTATTCATTATCCCCAAACTTCAGGCAGTTATTATTCAAACTCCCCTAGTACATCTATTTATTAAAAAAAAAAAAAAGAAAATTGATGGGATCAAAAATGTTAAAGTCTTAATTAATGCTTTTAGCAAAGACTGATGATGTGGGAGGGGGGCGGGGGGTGGGGTTTGTTGTGAGAATATTAATTTGCAGTGAGTGAGTGAGTGTGCTGCCTGGTTTTGCTGGGAGCAGGGAGGCTCTCCCAGCCCTGCCAAGGGAGCTTGCCCCTGCAGCCTGGTGAGCTGGTGAGGACACCACCTGCATCACCCCGGCAGCTCTCTGCCACCAGGTAAGGAAAAGCCAGCGTTACAGGCTGTGGGAGAGTGCTAGAATACCAACCTACACAAATTATTGCTGATTAACACAGTTTAGATAGTAAAACACTCACTCAGAGCAGAGAAAAGATGTAGGCTTTTTTCTTCTTTTTCTTCTCCTTTGTTTTTGGGCTTTTGTGGTGTTCTTGTCCTCCGACAGCCTTGTAGTACTGAGATCACTGAGCTGCAATGCAGGGGTCTCTCAGGAGGCTGAGTGCTTTGCTCTCTGGTGAGATGCCCTGAGGCAGCGCCGAGGGCTGTGTGCATGCCTGGGACAGGTTTGGGTTTTGTTCACACACGAGCACTTACAGTTATTCCACAGGAAAATTAACTGATCCTAAAACAAAGGGAATGAGACACAGGCTGGAAGAACCCCAGGAAAGCAGGAGAGAGGCTGTGAGGATTCCTGCATCACCCTGTCCTGCCCCAGAGCAGCAGCAGCTGTTCTCTGGGCACAGCCACATGGTTTGACAGGGGATGGGGAAGAGGACAAAGGGGGGCGGGGGGGTTGTTGTTTTTAGACCATATTTCTAAAGCCCTGCAATTTCTGCTGAGCAAAAGATGGCTGTTATTATAAATGGAGCTAGCTGGGGAAAATGTGTGGTTCAGATCTGCATCGATGAAAACCCAAAATACAGCACTGAACAAGATGGCTTTTTTTAAGAAGCCATGCTCACATTGAATAGACTGAAATCTCCTATTTTTCCTCTGGTGACTGCCAGCCTTTTTATGATGGCAATAATGGACATTTCAAGCAAATCACAGTTACATTAAGAGCTGAATCAGAAAGGACTATGATGTAGTTAGCTAATGGATCTCCCTATTTGTTGCCTATAGATTTGGTTTCCTGTTATTGTTAAAAAGTTTCTAAAATCACATACGGAAAATCATCTGTAGTTTAATACAAATGGCCAAGGTCTTGATAAATAACTCAAAAATGCTTAGAGTTCAATAGAGGAATATACTTTTCCAGTAGAACATTTTTGGAATTTACGCTGGGGGAGATGGGAAAGGGGGTGTTAAGCTGTTTGTTGGGGTTTTTTTTCTATTCCATGACCAGATCTGTCCAAAACTTTAATTAATGTCTGTGTTAATACCTTTGAAATAGGAAGCAACAGGTAAGACTTTGTGAGTGTTATGCAGGATGAAAAAACAGATGACCTCATAAAATAGGCTCTTATTTTTGGATTTTCTTTTAATTTTCCTTGAAAATCTGAAGTCATTGTTGTTGGGTTTTTTTAAACAAACTAGAATAGGAATTCTTCCTTACTAAATATTTTTCAGGCTTGTAAGTTGCTCTGACAATCCAGTGAGCATCATGACTCATTTTGGGTTTTAGGGTGATCTACACATTATCTAGGCAGGTGTTGATATTTAGGCTGTCAGTTGAAGTCAACTGTTTTGGCAGAAATTAGTAGGATACTTCTGATTTCCAAGTGCTCTGTTTTTATAATAGTTTTTAATTTAATTTTTTTAACAGGGCTTCTGTATTCATAGTCTATAGTAAACATGAGATTTAGCTTTAAATTCCATGGCAGAGCCTCTTTTTAATGTACCTCTTTTTAATGCTGTAATTTATTTGCTTACTGTTCTGGCCAGTTGTATTTCAGTGCTTCCAGAGTTGTCAGAGTTGATCCAAGTGACAGGTACCTGTCAGTGTGTCATTAATCAACTGTCGAAGCAGTTTTAAAAATGTGCCATCAGCCCCAGAGGGAGAGCACTGCTAGGATGGGTATGAGGAAGGTCGGTGTCAGGACTTTGACACCCGGCCTTGGTTTGCCTCATCCTTCCCTCCCAAGAGCAACGTGGTGGGTAGTTGTGACAGATGTGAGCAGCTTGGCCAAATGTTAGAGAAGGGTCTGATAACTAAATTACCCCTTGGGACACGTCCCCTCTCATGGCATCGGGCAGCCCTGGGCTGGGCGATAGTCTGTGCTCCAAGACATGTGCTCAGAGAATCAGTCCTCTGGGGCCTCTGAAGCATCTCCAGCATGGTGGTGAGGACTTTTTAATTTTTCTTTCTCTGCTTTCTGGGATCCCCTCAAAAGCACTGAAAGCAGGACAGCAGGGGCTATATTGCCAGGCTCCCAGAGCATCCCAGAGCATGGCTCAGCCTCATGGGCTCTGCTCCAGCAGGACAGCTGCTGCCTCTCTCCCCCAGCTCCCAGCCAGCAAGGACAGAGGGAGCACAAGGAAAAGCCACCCATCGGTTCCCGAAGGGACCCTCAAGTGCCTCAGGATTTAAAAGCCTGCTTTCCCTAGTTAAACTGATCCTGTGTCTCAGACAGGAGTTAAGATGTTGTTGAAACAACACGTTGTTACACTGAACGTACCTTGCCCTGAGCTCTGGAAAGCTGGAAGTACCTAGTCAGCGTGCCTTGCCGTGACTAAGCCAGGCAGTGCATGAGCTTGGGAGCTGCACTTGCTTGGGAAATATTGATAAATCTTTGGACAAGGTGTGCACATCTAAATCTGAGTCAGGCCAAGGAATAACTGTACCCAGTGATGATCTAGACCGAACCATGTCTGTCAGTGATACCTGTTACCCTGAGGCGAGTGCAGCACTCGAGAACGTGCATAAGAGAAGCTAAAGGCAACAAAATCAAATGAACGATGCAAATGTACAGTTTGATTAAGGAAACATCAGTTACTTTATGATCTTTACCAAATACACTAATGTTTATGATTCATTTATGCTAATTCAGTGCAAGACAGTAAAAATACAATCATCCAGTGCTACAAATACTGATAATAGTGTAATCCATTTATAGAGTGCTTGGCTGTAATTTCAACTTTCATACTATAGTGGTATGAAGGTCTCAAGGGCACAGCAAGGTGCTAATTGCAATCCTGGTTAAAATGAACCCCAGTTTATGGTTAAGTTGCTGGTTGAGCTAATGACTTTTTATCTGAGCTAGCTGAGTCCCACTGAAGTCAGCAGCCAGACTCCTTATATAGTGAAATCTTTTACTAATTAAGAACACTGGCATTTCAGTCTCCAGAGAAGCAAGCAGGGTTTGACAAGACAAGAAATCCAAAGCCGAGTACATACCAGTGCATTGATCCTGTTGTGGGTTTGTTGATGTGGCCACCTTACAGTTTTTCCAGTACGTAGAGAGAGAGGCCTTGCTGCCACCAGAACTGGGGGAGCTCAAACCCAAGCAGAGTCGTTAGCAACACACAGCAGGCAGCTGTCAAAATCTGACCTGTAACATGATTTAATATCAAGACTGAGTAAATGGAACTAAATCCAACTTGCCACAGTGTCAAATGTGAGCAGTTGAACTTTTTGCAATATTTCATGAACATAAAATCTCATTATTAACCCAAGAGTTAATTATTTTAAGACCAGAGAGGTCTTACGCTACTTATGCTAGGCTAAAAACTTCACTAAAGCAAACCATCTCAAAAGCAAATGCGTGAAGCTTTGCTGAGTTCAGAATGTATTTGTCAACCTGGTTGTAAATGTGCATGGAAAAGTCAACCAAGTTTAGGCTCATTCCCTGGGGTAATTCACACCTTGCCATTGCAGGTTTTTGGAGCAGAGTGCCACGAGAACACTATGTGTTCACACAGTGCATTTCCCTTCATTCAGTGCTCATCTGTTGCTGCTGGCATTTACAGGGCTGGGGAAACACATCCATCCAGTTTGTTGTTTATAGCTGGGAGTGCAATTGCAGAATGGTGAGGAAGGAGAGGAGGTGGTGTGGGAAGCTGCAGGGGCCATTTACCCGAGGACACTGTAAAACTCACCTCCTGTGGGGTCTCAGGAGTTGAAGACAGCCAGGCTGACAGCCTGCTCAAGGAATGTGCTCAGTCAGTTCTGCAGTCATGCTGAAGCCATTTATTTTTATTTGAGTAACACTTAATGTTCCCAAAACAGCCGGATGGAGCTGAAGGAGACAGGTGAATAAGCAGGAGCAGCACAATTTGCCACAGCTCAAAGTTTCACTCTGCTTTGAAACAAGCTTTTCTCAGTGGAGAAAAAGAGTGTGTGGTTTTTTTTCTTCATATGCTGAACCAAGTAGGAAAATAAGGTGTTTTCCCAAATAAACTCACTGATAATGATTATCGTCATGCATACCGAGCTAATTGAGGTGCGATGAAGTGCATAATTCAAATGCTATCTAGCCTGAGGGCTTAAAGAAAAGCTTAACTCTGCCTGCAAACCAGAGTGGAGATAGCTGATGTGACAACTGCCTATCAGTAGGCTGCAGGCTTTCAAACGAGCAGGCGACATAGGTGCGCTATCTGATTGCAGCTTAAATTCTGCCCACAGCCGTGCCTGCTTAAAAGTTCAGCAGAGTTCCTCGATGGCCAGTAAGGCATTAAATAGTCACAATGTACAGCTTATTTCAGGAGAAAATATTGTAACAGCACAGGTGACTATTGTGCGTGCATTAAGAAAACCAGGACACAGCATACCATATTTAGCTTAGCTACAGTAAAATAATTGTAATAGAGCAATGCAGACCCCAACTACCAGATGGTGACACCTGGCTTTTGCTGCATTTTTCTGGCTTGTTTTCCTCACTCTCTCTTTATATATATACTTAATTTATATAGCATATGTTTAGTATTCAGATATTTAAGACAAAACTCCAACATTTTAGAGAGAAAAGTGCCTAGCAGCGCAAACCACGGTCTCATGGAAACAGCAAGTGGAAAATAGCCCTGCTGTACTCCACTTTGTTATATTACAGTATATATTCTTATTTTTCATGTGCCTCACACATGTGACCCTGCCAGTATGTAACAATGATTGCTGACAGATTCTTTGTTTTTATTTTATTATAATGTAATTTATGGGATGCTGAAAGTCCGCAAGTTACTTGTACTTGACTGACATTTCTCTGAGAGTCAAAAAATTGCTATATATACTTCACTGAGATTAAAATGGGTAGACTGTATATAGCTATATCCTGTTTTCAAAGTGCAGGATTGGAAGGCTTCCATTAAATTGTTATTTTCAGTTATTATTAGCTCCTAAATCAGTTAATATAATTTCTTTCCCATAATGAATGCACAGCATTGTAAGCCTAAATGCCATATTTTCTATTGATCTATTTCCACAACCTGTTTAGTGAAATAATTAAAATGATTTACAAGGCTGACCCAATATCTTAGTGGTTTAGTAAATCATGTTGCCATGTGGGAGGCTCAGCTAGTTTTAAACTCACAGCTCTTGGCAGCACCAGGACCTCGGAGTGGAGCGGCAGCGAGTGCCGTGCTGTGTCTGAAGGTGCGCTCACAGCCAGCCTGCGGAAACGCCTCCGCCAATGCTCAGGGAGAACCAGGGCTCCAGCTGGTTTGTTTGTCCATCACCTCTGCTCAAAGTAGGAAAAGTTAGTGATGCTACCAAGCCAGAGCAGAATTTAAGCTTCAAACTGCAGGTAATGTTATCTTCACTGGCAACTTGAACATCCCTTGTTTTCTACCCTCAGAACTGACCTCATGAGTGGGCAGTGAAAATGGGGGCACCCGTGGACCCTGGTATTTTTACATGGAAGACAATGTAGGAAATTATTTCTGTCTTTTTTTGGTTGTTTTAACTCGGAAGAAGAAGACAACTCTAAACATGATCTCTGTTTAAATGCCAGGTTTATAGAAGGGCTCAGTAGGATTCAATAGTGTCAAGACAGAGATACACTAAGGCATATCCCAAAGTCTCTTAAAATCTCTGGAAGACCCTTTGGTCTCAAAAGGCCATCAGTAACTCCTCAGGATATTGGGAGGGCTTCATTAAGATGACATTGCTGGCAGAGGAGCCCCTCCTGTAATGGTATGGGCTCTCCTGACCCCTCCACATCTCCCACAGCTCTTACAGGCAAATACACAGGGCTGATATGGGTAGGACTTACAAAATGTTCCTGGGTTTGTTCCTAGCTCACCTCCCGGTGTTAGGGTAACACCAACGGGGAGCCCTCAGAGCAGGGGCAGAAGGACACTAGAGCAGTGCCTGGGAGGAGATACAGAAGCCAGTCTCTTTAGCAGGAGCACCAAGAACAAACTACATTTAAAGTACTATTATGAAAAGCTGGTAGCAACCCTCTTTCCTATGAAAAATGTGCATTTTGACAGCTGCAGTCTGGAACAAAAGGGGTCGAGGTGACTTCTGTGGGATCAGGGCAACGGCTGCAAAGCAAGTGTGTGCAGCCAGGGCCAGCCCTCGTGGGGATCGTGCCCTCGTGGGGTCCTGCCCTGGTCAGCTGCACAGGGAGGACATCCCCTGGGGACACGTGTGGGCAGGAAGGTCACAGACCTCCATCCTGGTCCACGACAAGAAGGACAGAGCCTATAGCTCTGAAATCAGTCAGCGTTTGAGACACCATTTACAATGTCTCCACTTGCAATCCCTGAGCAACCCTCGAGCTTGCTTTCAGCATCTAGTACTTTTTTTTTGTTCTATTCTTTTGCATAATTATACACAGAAAATAAAAATGTCCTGTAAAAACGTAAAAATTTGAAGATGGTTGTTGGCTGCACTTTGCAGCAGGTGTCATCACCTTCTTTCCCTGACCCTAATCCACGACCATTTCTGTTTTGCTTTAAATGGACCTGTAATTTCACAATGTTAATTCAGCTGGAACTATTCTTTTTGTTAAATAAACTTTACCCTTGCTCTGACTGCTCCAGGCTCTGCAAAGAAATACTTCTTGCTTCTGACTGTTCCAAAACGCAGGTCTGAAATTCAAAAAGAAGTGTTGGTAAATGGGCTGTAATCACACGGAAGGGCAAGCGAGTGTTCCTCCTCTAAGATAGAAGAAAATAAAGGAAAATCTGCTTTGCCTTCTGCTGCCTCAACGCTGATAATTTTACAGATCAGAGGATTTTTTTAGAAAGAAGCCTGCTGTGCTGCAGTGTTTCAGAGCTGAAATACCTATAGTCATGCCCTTGACGCCACACTTAGAAGTGTAAATCAGGGCCTCATTTCTACAAGCACCAGGCACCCAGCAGAACCTGGCGCTGCCGTAGGTGTTAACTCACCAGCAAGCCCTGGCAACGCCGGATTCACCATGGGGAAGCACATTAATGGTGTGTCTGTCCTCTAATGCAGGCAGCCGTGTACACGAGAGCTGTAGGGATGTCTACGGGAGCTTGATGGCTGTGGCAGGTACGACTGAAACTGGACACAAGGGTCAAAAATGACCTGAGAGAGGGACTGTAACACACAAACACGCCCCACCCATGTGCACAGCGGGGTCACAGTCCCCTCACTGCCTTCTGCATCAGGTGAACATCTCCCCCAGTTCGATGTCTGTCTGGGCTTAGAATTAGTTTTCTTCCAGAACAGGACAACCACAAACCAGAAGAAGCTGGGCAGCGCTGGCAGCACTCAGTGCCACATCGGTCCTGAGCAAAGACTTACTCGTTGCCCCAAGCCCAGACAGCACGTGCGGGTCTGTCAGTGATGACCAGGGCACTTCTACAGACAAGTCAGCCCTTTCCTGCACCTCTGGGCACCGACCAAGGCATCCTTGAGCTTCCTGTCATCTCAAACAGCCACTGTTCTCCCTGTAGGTGCGATCCGCCACTGCAGCACTCCTAATTTCATGCTCACGTAACTCTTAGAAATCCTTTTAAAGCACACAGAGTGACTCAAGCTATTTGCTAACTGGGGCTCTGTACTTACTGAGCTGTGGCAAAGCAAAGGATCCCTCGGCAGCTGTCTGCAAATGTGGCTCGGGTCAGTTATAAGCCTGCGATTAGTCAATTCTGTTTGGAGGATCTGCTTAAATTAAACATTTCCTCTCTCACATTCTCACACACCGTTCTGTTTTTAAGAAGTATAAGGTACTTAATAATTTCTACCACCTGAAATAATCACTGCCAGGATGAAAGCTCTCCCGCTCCCACCCTTGCCACTTTGTCCCACTGCAAAATGTGTAAATTAATCTCATACTAAAATTAACATATATTGCTGAGGCAAATGGATTGGCATCTCCATGTATATCTATTAGCTTCCAGCATTTCCTGAGAGGGGCTTTCATTTAATTACCAGCCTGACAGGCTAGCTCACTCCACAACAGCAGCCTCATTTATTACTTTTACCTCCTTGGACACCTGCCTCTCTCTGTGGTTTATCAGCTTTCTACTGAAGAGATGGACAAAGTATTTTCTATTGCAGCAGGTTATTGTTTCTTTAAAAGGCACTTACTTACTAGAGCACTGACTCAAAGGGGGGGTGGGTTTGGCTTTGGATGAGCTTTTTGCCTTTTTTTTTTTTACAACTATCGAAGCAATCCAGCAGCATTAACCCTCTCACTGCCCCACCACACACCAGCAGTTCAGAAGTCAGATTATGGATAGGGAGCTGAAAGCCTCACTGCTAGCGCCGTGCAAGCAGCTGACCAGCCTGACCAGTGCTCATACAGACCTTGCTGGCAGTGGGAGTCAAAGCCCTCAGGTGCTGTGACTGCTTTTCATCCTCTCACGTATGCGGCAGAAATGCCGAGAGACTCAACTCGGCCCACGGCTCAGTGCCCTCCGTTGCAGTCCAGTGAGAGGGATCTGCCTGAATTCCTCTTGATGGTGTGGGCCACACTTCATATTGTCACCACTGCTTCTATAACTGGGTGATAAAAAGCTAATGTAGATACAAGGAACATACTAAAAATAAAATGCTGCCTACATGCATTGCCAGCGGAGTCACCGCCAGTATCATGGGTTATATGCAACCTGCGTGGCAACACCCTGAACAGCCGAGTAAAGCAGCTATTATTGCCTCAGGCAGCAGCTCAGGACACTGCTAGTTCAGATGTTGACTGCAGCAAAAGGGACATCACAGGGCTCGCTCAGCCCAGTTTCAACACACAAATAGCTTCCACTGTTTTTTCTCTGGGCCACACTACCTGAATTCTTGGAGACACACAGGTCCCATGGGCAGGACTCGCGTGAGCTGGCGTGTCCTGCCAGACACGCTCAAACCAGTGGGATGTGAAGCTACACGGTGCCTCGCAGATGAGGCCTTCGTGTGTGGACTTCGCTACACATCTCCTTGAAGGTGCACAAGCTGACTCATTTTATTAAAAAGAATAGTTCACTCCCGACAGCCTAATTGTGCTATTTTGAAAGAGTCTGTCAGGAACAGGGCCTTGCTGATACTGATGCCTTTGAGAAAGATGCCTCATTACAGAGAAAAAATGAGAAATTTGTATCTATCTGTTTAATTAATGAACCTTTTCAACTTTCTTGGGATTTCATCCCAGTTCCTAACTCCAGGCCTGTTGGCTGTTCGGCACGAAGCTCTGGCTGGCACTGAGCTGGGCAGGAGGCGGCTGCGCTGCAGACGCTGCCCTGCGCGGCTGGAGCCTCCTGCTCCTTCCAGGGTCAGGGTGCAGGAGCAGCCCCCCGAGCTGGAGGGTGCTGTCCTCTGCTGCGACACTGACACAAGCAGTTAGTGCTTAAACACTTTCTGGGAAACACAGCAAAAGATGCTTCAGTGAAACATAAATTATTTAACATAAGCCTTGTGCGAAATGTGCCTCTTCCTTCCCGTCAGCTTAGTCCGGAGGCTGAGGTACACACAGCACACGTAACACTCCTGTTTATAGCTCACTGCCTCTGGTCCCTGAGTGTCAGGGTGGCCTGGCAGTGCCAGGGGGTTTGGAGGTGACCAGGGGAAGCACCCTGGCTGTCAGGGAAGCACAAATGCTGCAGCAGCCCCAGCACTGCAGCAGGAAGCTCTTCCAGGCTCTGTTTTTCTATTCAGTCTATTACAAACAGTAACATGCAGTATGCACATAACATATTTTTGGCCAAAAAATTACTTAACCATGGGCAAAGCGCTAAGTCAAGACAACCAAACCATGCCACACAAGCTTGCAGAACATGACAACCCTTTTCTAGAAAAAAGTCTAAACATTTTTTGATGAAAATCCAACATAATTGATTTTTGAACCTAAAACATTTTTATTTGTATTATTTTTGAATGAATTATGTTAATTTTATGTAGTTTAACCAAACCCAAATGAAATACATTGAACTATTCAATCTAAAAACCAGGACAATCCCTATCACATATGAGCCAATGTTAATTATGTTTTAAAATAAAATATTCAACAAGATCTAAATGAGACTCAAAGAACAGCAAAAGTAATGACTGTAAGACAGACTGTCACAGAATAATACATGAATGCAGAACGCTGGTATTAATTAGTAAATACAAGCTGTTCAGGAGCAACAGTGGTGTCTGTCATCCTGCTATGTGTTTGGATCATATGTGATCCCAGCATGCAGGGAAACCAAACATCAGCTGACAAAGCCCCAGCTTACGGGCTCCTCATCGCTGTTCTGAGGAGCAAGGGTTGCTTTTCCAGTGTCAAACTGCAAGGCAGGGCTGGGCAGTTCTAGTTTGCAGTAGTTTTCTCCATGTATTCTAGGGTCGCTCATATTTTTAATATTTTAAGAAGGATATAGTCTCTTAACTTGATCTAAGAATATATTGGTGTTTAAAAAAGTGACGTCCTTACTTTCTGGTGAAATTTAATGCCTTCAAAATCCTCTTTGCACTGATAATTTTACTGTGATGTAACGAGGTTGGTGTATGGGAGGTGTCCTGTACAGTAAAACAAGCTGCACACAAAGAAATTCCTTCCAAAAGAGAAAACTATTTTTAAACAGGGTTGTGAGGTGGGTTTTTTTGGACTTGAAGCAGTTAGTTGAATTACAACAGGTAGCAGCAATACGCACAGGAAATTCACAGCAGACAGAAGGCAGGAGCTGGCTGCAGGCAGGCGCCGGTCTCACCGGCCCGGTCTCGGGCTGCCCTCTAGTGATCCTGCCCTCCAAACAAGCCTGCCTGTGTCACTGTTCTCACGTTAAAACCCGGCTTTTAAATGATTGAAATTTTCTGACAACATTTTAGGATTATTATTTGCCTTCTGATTTTTATGCTATTAATTTACATATGGATTTTTTTCCCAAGCTTTTTCTTAATTTCTTCACACACAGAAAAGCCGCTCTTTCTTATTTACCCTTACGTGGTATCTGCCATTTGAGGTGTCAAGGAGCCAGGACTGTAAAGCAATAATGAACCTTCAGCCAAAAAGAGCAGTTTATCAGTGGGGGGGACAGGGACACACATCTCCTCCTAATCCATGAGTTAATGACGAGCCAATAAATAGCAGAAAATCTTATGGAAAATATACGGAAAAGAAACATTTGAGGGATACAGGGTACATCGATAGAGGATGCTCATTAACCAACCACAGCATCTAAAATCAGTCAACCAAACCCATAATGCAAGTTTGGGCTTCCACACACAAAAGTTACACACTTTCCTCCAGCACTGACATGAAATGAAAATTCAGGCTGCCAATATCAAATACTCTTGTCTGCCCAGCCAGGCAAACAGCAATTCTCAGCCTGCCCGCCCACCGCCACCCCCAAACACGGTCCTGTCCTAGAACGGTTCTCCTGGGAACCACGAGTACTCCTCCCCTGGAAACAAACTGGGAACCACGAGTACTCGACCCCTGGAGACAAACTGGGAACCACAAGTACTCCTCCCCTGGAGATGTACAGCACGAGGCCCCACCAGCGCTACCCTGACGCTGCACAGCCAGAGCGAGGAGGAAGCTGGGTATGTGGGGTACGTTCAGCCAAGGCACCCCAAAAACGCTGGCACGGAGCGGCTCTGTGCTCCCTGCCAGACCAAACAGAGGCGTGGGCTGGGGAGGGAAAGGCTGGAGGTGGTGGGACAGCGCGGGGCTCAGCGGCTGGCTGCACGCGGCTTCAGCACACCCGCGGGAGAGAGGGGAAATTGTATTAGCAGCTTGGTATTTGGATAGGGGAAATCAGATCAGAGGGGCTTAAATGGAAATTATTTCCACCAGTACGGGCATCCCTAGGGGTCAAATTCAGCTGCTAATACAATTTGGCCAAAAGCAATAAACTACATTGATCTTGAGGGCTCAAATGCTTGCTGAGAGTCCTAGAGAATTATGGCATTTATTCCTTGTATCAATGACAATCATCAGAAGTGTAAGTGATTACAGCCCAGTCACTTTTTATACACATCAGTTACTTCACATACTTCTGCTCATCTCGCTTCAGCTCAACATTAGTCTCTTTTTTAAAAAGCCACTGATCTTCTATTCTAGTGTCACACAAATATCTTTAATTACTGCCTTTGGTCACTCTGCATCTCGAGCTTTAGCTTTCCGTTTGGCTGTCAATATGAAGCTCTTTCACTAATTGCTCCCACATTCCCTCAGCCTTCCCCAGGACACTGCTGTACCTGCCTGGCCTGCACAGGGTTTCCCCCGTCACTGTAACTCGGCAGTACCTACAGGTACAGCAACACAGCCCCCTAGTGCACACACTCAGATTGCTTCCACGCTGGGCTCTGCACAGGGGCTTTTTATTATTGTTATTTTTAGAGAGCAATAAATAAATAAAGCCATACATAGGTTTAATAGAATAAGAAATGCCAATGTTAGCACCTATAATAATATATTAGGGATTCATATCACTACAAACCTATTCCAAGGTGATTTACTTGAAGTAAAAGGCTTCAGAAGTCTAAGACAGTAAGACAGGTGGAGCAGGTGATGCTGCATGTTTGGAAACATGCATTATAATTATTTTGTTTGCATACTGCCACTTCATTTCATATTCACATTTTCACCATCTTTCCTTATTTCTCTGAGCCTTCTCTTTCTTAACTACAAACTGTCTTTGCCTATCTTCTGGTTTCTCAGTTTCTTCACCTATTCTTTTTCATGTTTATTTGATGGGAGTCTCGACTCCTGGCACGGAGCCTTCTTGCTGGGACACACACTAACGCGCTGAGCTCGCTCCCTCCCTGTATCTGAGGAAAACTGGAAAATGAAGATGTAGAGCCATTGGAAGAGACTGGCTTCCCCAGGCACCAGTTTAGCCTGGATCATTGGATTTACAACACCAGCACCGCCAACACTGATTTAACTATTAATCCCTGAAGTGCCCTAGGAATTGAGGCATAAATCCAGTGAAGGAGCACTCATATGGCCCTGAAGACCCATAGCGCTTATTCTGGTATCCATTCATGAAAATTGATCTTTTCTGAGTAGCAATGACAACTCAAGGAGCCCATGCTTTGTAAAACCACGAGATCTGCTTGCTGTGGCAACGTACTTAACCGCCAGGAGGTCTGTGACACAAACCAACCGGTGCTCATGCTTAACACTCTGTGGAGACCAGTCCTTTCTTCTTTACACACACACACACACACACAGAGATCTACAATTCCATTCCCTGCGAGGGGTGACTTTACTGCCTCTGTGCTCCACAGCAACACTCAACAAAATGACTGTGTCTCCCATACTCTGTCTCAGTAACTTGCTCCTTAAGTATCCTTCACCAAGCAGTCCTTAATTATCTGCTAAGCCAATATCTGCTTGAGACCAGAATATAAACCTTTTCTGTATCTGAGAACCATCGTGTCTGAACAAAGGGCAGCACAAGCTGGGACTAGGCTGGCAAGGAAAAGGAACTGGCTGTTCTGGTTTCAAGGTATCTGTGTTGTAGGGTGAGCGGGACTTTGTCCTATCCCAGGAGGAAAGAGGCAGTGACATATCAGAGGAGGTAAACCCCATAGCAAGCAGCATCTTCCTGATTTTTTGACCTTGATTAATAGAAATATGGGGACAGATTTTAAACAAAGATGCCATGTTGCTGGGTGTGCGACTACAGGCACCGTACGGTAGCGTTTGACACACTGTTAGCTGCTGGGAACAGCTGAACAGGAGCACGAGAGAGCCAGGCACCTGCACTGGCAGCCAGGGCTGTGGCTGGAGGGGCCTTGAAGGACAGGCTGGGACTAGGAAAAAAACCCTCTCTCCTACCAAGAGAGGTGGGATGGGAAGAACTTTGGCAGGGGACAGGGAGGGCCTGCGCCTGCCCACGGTCTGGGGAGCTCGGGCAGTAGCTGGCTCCAGCACCCCATTTGTAAATCCTGGGCAGGGGAGATCTGCAAAAAGAGGCAACAAAAAGTGGAAGGTGAGGGGGCTGCAGGATGGAAAGGTGGAAATGGATGTCCCAGCATCTCTGGTGGAAGCAATTGCAGGATGAGGGAGAAGTGAGGGTGGATGTGCCCAGGCTGCCTGTCATGACGAGTGTCCAGACTCTACAGCAATGCTGTTACTGCGGGAAGGACACTAACACATCAATACGTGAGCAGACTTGTTTACTCCAAGTGTACATGATCATACCGACACAGCAGATGACTAGAGAAAATAAGGCAGCCTGTGTTACAGAAGGTATGATCGACAAGACTTTTTTTAAGAAATTTACCCATGACAGTAACTGACATATCTGGTGCTCAGCTCACTCTCCCCAGGTCAGAGAATTTGTTGGTATACAAGAGAAATAGTAGCCAGACTTCATTTTGTGAGACTGTTTCTTTGGCTAGAAATAATGTTTATTTTGCAGCCTGATCTCTGCTGAAATGGACCCGTGACTCACGTAGCAATGGTAACGTGACTTTTCAGACACCTAACAGAAGTTAAAGGCCTTAAATGGCCCTTACCTAGCTTAATCTAAATGGCTAATCAAACAGCCTACCCCAGCCACAGCTTCCCCCTCTGCAGCACCTCGTGGTTGCAATAAGCAACGCCACTTCCCTGCTTTACATTTTTTTCTTTGGATGTCGATCTCAGCTATAGCTTCCCTCAGCCCCCGAGTCCAGTACGGTTCGTGGCTGAGGAAGGACACGGAGCTCCCTGGGATGCCAGCACCAGCCACCGGGCAACAACCCAGAAGCGCTGGTGCCCGTGTGCGCAGGGGC
>NW_010334998.1:0-2851 GCF_000700745.2 Antrostomus carolinensis
CTAGCCTTGAAATACTGCGGAACAGGACGGCCCTGCGTGGGCGCTGCGCCCAAAATGGCGGATGTGCGCAGTCAGAGCCATGGTGCTGCTCGTGAAGGTGGTCCATGGCCTCCTGAAAAAGTTGGGAGCAGAAGGGAAAGTTAGGATTATTACTATGGGCTAAATTCTGCATCTTTTAAAGATTTCTTTGTATGCTTTTGCTTAATTAAAGTCATGTATAAAGTAGTTGGACATCTCTGTAACTGATGTGCTTCTGGTATGTTGTTGTCACTGTTTAATGATAGATGCACAGATTCTGGAGATAAAAAACAGACATAAACTTTTAGATAGTACTTATACTGTGTATTTTGGAAGGTTCAGGTTATTTAAGATACTTGGAATTGCATTATTTTCTGGTTGCTGACAGAGTCAATAAGAGTGTTTTCATATATACTTGAATGCAGAAGGATTTGATGTGCTGAAGCATTCAGTGAAGTACAGGAGTGAAGCAGAGCCCCTGGTTTAGAAAAAGACATGCTAAAGTACAGTCAGGAAAACTGTCCTAATATTTAAATTGAGTCTTAAAACGGTAAGAATGTCAATATACTGTAGAAATGTCTTGCCAAGCAGGTTCTCAAGATCCTTGTATAAATGTAAAGAGTTCAGATGGTGGTCTTAATATGTGGGTACTTAGCCACAGGTGACTAATTATTTGGAGGTTTGTGTGTGTTGATGGATCGTAATAGCTTCTTGGCATTTGTAGTGATCTGCACACAAAAAAATACAAAAAGTGCTTGAAATGCAGGCCTGTCTGTACAGTGAATCTGCAGCCCTTGAAAGGAGTAAACTGATCTACAGGTCTTCTGCTGACCCTACAGCACAGGTATGGATTTTGCTGCCTGTGTGCACTGAGATTGAGTTTTGGACACTTTGAGACGAAAGTCTTGCAAAATAAGACAGACTCTCCAAAGTCAACCAACAGGCATTCATTTTTCAGTGAAAAGTATTCCCTGACAAATCTTGCAATATCAGAGCAGAAATTTTCCTGTCTGCTCCTCTTCATCACCAGCCCTTAAGCGGTGGTCAGTGTTTGGCTGTTCTGAAATCCCTGTCCTCATTACTGGGTCCCTATGGATGCTTTTCATTTGCCAGTAGGACATACCAAATCAGCAGTGAAACAAAAGAACAAAGTCTGCTTTGATAGTGTTTGGATGCCATTTCAAAAAATGGCCTGTGGATTTAAAATCTGCCTGGAAAAAAAAAAAAAATAAAATTGTTTATTCTGTCATTGCCAGAAGGATGATATAGTCAGAAACATTATTTCAATGAAGTTTTTACATGCCATTGAACGTTTTCTCTATGTTCACGGGTTGTCAGTCTTATGTGCAGATTAAACTAAGTTCTCACAGAGGAAGTTCACGCAGCGTGAATTCTGTTAGCTTTGCTGATCCCATTATGCGCCATAATGCAAGAGTGAAGATTGCTCTGCATAAATATTCATCTAGCATCTTTCAAGTTTTCACTTTGGATTCTGCTGCTGCCTGACTCTGTCTGCCACTTTTCTCTGAATAATCGTTACAGCTGAGCAACCCATTTGGGGAAAAATGCATTTGGAAGGCTGAAATACCCGAACAACACCGGACTTGTGGATTGTCACTAGGACAAGTTGCAGACCATTGCAATATATAGCTATGGACATTAAAATGATACAGCGTGCCATTTGGAATTGATGTGCGTTTTTCTCTGCAAATGTCACGGCCTCTGGCTCACACAAAGGCCATACCAAGCACATGGGTGGCAGCACCACAATTTTCACTCTGACCACTTTGAGTCCAAATTATAATAAGTTTTTCATGTTTTAATTCTGGTAGGTTTTGAATTGTATCAATGACTTTTTTAGTGTTGTTGCTGTCAATCCGCAATCCAAAGGCTCTGCCTATGCATTGAAGTGAACTGAAATTGGTGAAAATAACATAAACAGTGCTATATGGTTTTGTGGAGGCAAGGAGTCAAATCAAGTGCTCCTTCCATATCCAGTGTGTTAAAATGACTGCAGGTTAGAGGATTTAGCCCAAACATGGTAAGATTTACCGCAGTTCTCTTGTGAATCCCTAACAAGTCCTGGGATATAAATGCCATTCCCCACAGTTGTTATTCCAGTCAGTAAAGGAAATTGCTGTTGTGGTCTGTTCCCAGATGTCCTGCCTTGTGTTTTAGACTGCGTGTTTCCAGCATGTGAGAACAGGCATTGATTTTCTACGTGAGTGAAGGAGACTGCATCCCCGTCCCTCCACATTGGGGTTGTAGTGTGGAGCATATTTAACGGAGCATGTGACGGCTGCGCACATCAGCGGCTTGTTTTCAGAGGAGAACGTGGGTAACTTTGCCCTACCCCCTTCCCTCACAAATTGTGCAGCTGAGTTACCTACACTTGGAAGAATCACAGAGTCAGCACCACTGCAGTGCAGGGACTGACTGTTCCTGGGAAAATCATTCTTGAGATCATGGGGGCTCACATCCATGTTTCCATGGTATGGCTTTAGGGAGATGAGCAAGGTAAGTTATTCGGTGGCTCAGTCTTGCAATAACAGCTCCCCAGTACAGAGCTCTACAGGAAGAAACCGACCCCACCAGCCAAAGCAAGCAGCTGCCTGAGAAAGGCAAGAGGCACAGCAGGGCTGCATCCCCGTGTTAGGATTGTGATGAGCCACTTCACAGGCTGTGCTGCACACCTTCCCAAAGCTTTCCTTGGACAAAGCATTGGAGAGCACAGCCTGTTCTCCCATGCACTGCTCTGAGACAAGCTGGCAAAGTGATACCCTTCTCTACTTAAAGGTGCTTACTTTTGTCAGTTATTATTGTAACACCTTTT
>NW_010334998.1:2872-29526 GCF_000700745.2 Antrostomus carolinensis
TCCCATAGACAACACTTACATAATTTCCCTGCTTATCAGCTTGACTTCTTAATTGCAGGGACTGCACCAACAGGGAAAGGCTGCTAGATAGCAGGCACCAATGCCACTGCAGATAAAAGATTAATCTTATTACTCAAGGCAGACCAAAGTGGTGAAAATACGTTCTCCTTGTAATTGAGTTTAAACCAGACATATTTCCATGCTGACTGAAGTGAATGAAATCTCTTTCCAGCTAGACAACTTCAATCCAATCCTCCAGCAAAAAAAAAACCCAAAAAACCCCAGTGTGGGGTAGAAACATTCATGGGGTGAGGAAAGCTGTATGATTCAGAAATGTCTGTTACTGCCTGACTTTGGGCAGCTGCTTGGCCCCGTTCCTGCACCGATGTAATTGCCTGTGGACTCACACGGAGACTAACAGAAGCCAGGACATCAAAGAAATGGGCCAGGCATTTTCCAACAGAAGACGGGCTATTTTCTCTGTAAAGAGCTGCACTCATAATGATGCCCCAGCTTGCTTTAGTGGAAAGTTAGAATGGCAATCATTTTCCCATTAAAAGTAGCATAATCCCATTTTTAATATGTAGTTCATATCCACAAGCCTTAAAATAAATCTTGTCTCTGTGGTTTATGATGACTGATGCTGACATTAATATCTCTCAATGCCCTATGCCTTTTTCTAAAAGAAAATAATAATGGAAAAGACCCTTGTTCTTCTAATTAAGATCAAATCATTTGTAGAGTACATTATATTTTGGACCTGTCACATCAGAGCGTATATATCACACTGACTTAAGTGTGGTGCGGTCAGTCAGCCGTGTGAGTGAAGGATTATGCACAGGCTTTCTGGATGCTTTGGGGCTTGAACCCTGCAAGCAGTAGATCACAGATGCTTTCTGTCACATATTAATAGCCGGCTCAGCATGAGGACTGGAAGCCCAGAGCTCCTATAAATGATAAAAAAGTTTTACCTCCAGGACTTAGAATGCATAGCTTAATGTGCCAGTGAAACACTCTGCAAGCTGCTTTTCTTTTTTCTCCAAGCCACTTTTAAAAAGGACTTCAAGTTCAGAGAAACGTTAATGTGTCATGAAATTTTTAGACTAATATGGCACTCTATGATTGTTTTATTTTTTGTGGTGGAGGCATAGCAACTATTTTCACAGGCAAAAATGCATTTTTTCAGTCATTTAAGGGCAAACTCACCTATTTAGTGTTGTTGTTTGAGCAATAAGAGATGAGTGAACTGGGCCCACCCTTAATTACAGCATTTGTTGTACAAACCTACAATGGTTTGCCTTTAAAATGTTGGTGGAGTGAAAGCAGTTTCTATAATGGAGTTCCTGGTGAACTGGCAAGGCAATGGCTCCTAGTCCTAGTCCTGAGCCACTGCAGCTTGCCATGAGACCTTATTAATGGCCACATCCTAGGCCCTGGAAGGAGAGAGGGAATTCAGGGTGGGTTTTCTGCAGTTATTAGTGCAGGTTTAGAAGGGAATTAGTATTTGAATTGGGTTCTCACCAAACTGGACTCATTTCCAGCATTGTCTTGCAGGATATCCCTACCTATATGTGACTTCAAATGGTGGAAACATTACAGATAAGCATTTATCAAAAGAAGAGATTGATCTTTTGGGAGAATTCATTTTGGTACTAGAAATAGAAACTAATTTCCTCTGCTCTGTGCTATGTCTGAACCAGTTCTGAAAAGCAGTTCTTTGATGGGGAAGGCTCATCCACTGAGGAAATCCAGAGATCCATGTTCAGCTCATGTCAAAGGGCTGACTGACGATCCCTTAGTGTCAGTTCTTACCCAAGTTAACAAATCTGTGTTACTGACCGCCTCCAGCCTCAGGTTTGAGGTCGTATTCAAGGCCTATTTCTCTCTCCAGTGGTGTCTAGAGTCCTTTGCTTCCTTGGTCCAGCTGCCAATTCCATAAAACCATCCTTTAGACCTGAGGAATAGTGTTTGGGCCTACTTCTGTTTTGAGTGATTTGGAGACTTTTTCTTATGTTACATAAGATACCTACAGATTAGTATCTGTGTGGTACCCGCTCTATTCTCCTTCACTTGGGGGTGTGCCAAAGCAGATTTTGCATTGGAGGTCTGATTTGACTCCTCCCTTTCTTTCTTGACAATGCTTCTTTTAACCAGAGAATAGTTGACCTGCCTTGCCTCCTCTCCCTGCTTCCTCATTGCATTGATGCATCATTTTATGAACTGAGGAGGAGGTAATCAGATCTCTGGGTGTATCCTTCCTCTGCCTGCGGATGACTTTAGGCAGAAGCAGGGCACACAGCCCAGTGTGGGTTAGAGAAATCGTGCTGTACCATGTGGCAGAAGCAGCTGTACAGCAAGGTAACATCTGAGATGGAGCCCAAAACAGTCTCTGTCGCCGGCGGTGCTGGGGCTCTGGCAAGCCGGCGGTGTGTGCTGGCTCCTGGCCTCCCCCTCCCCCCAAAACATCAGCTTTTAGCTGCTGCCAGGGGCACTGTCATTGGACTTGTTTTTTGGACTTGCTGCTCTTCCAGGTCAATAGATCCCAGATTCTTCCAGTGCTCTGAAAAAACACATGGTCTCCCAGAGCTGCATTTTCTTGTTGTTTTTCCTTCAAGATTGCCATCATCACGTGAACAAACATTGAAACCATTTGTATTGATATAGTTTCTTTTTTAAATGGTAACTTTTACAGCTTTTTTGGTTTCTACTTTTTCTTGGGGTAGGATTATGCACTATGGCGACCAATTAGTTCAGACCCAGTTGTGTTGCGCTGTAGGTGTTTAGCCAAGAATAGGAACAATAATTATGTAAATGCAGTCTTCTTTTCTGTGACTTTCAATAGCATTTTTGCTGTGAAGTGACACTTCTGGAAGGAAGTAGACTGTTTTAAGAATAATTATTACACTAAAATGGAGATAAATGCAATTGCAAATAATGTTCAAGAAGTCAAATACATCTTGACCTCACTTGACATGTGAAGCTGTTTGCACAGCCCCAGTTAATGACTGGACAGTTAATAACTGGATCAGTTGCTCCAAGAGGAGGTGCAATGTTCTCTGCACATCATTCACCTCTGAGTCCAGGTGACCTTTTATGATATTTTTGAAGTGATGACTACTGAGATTTCTTTTCATTCTCCCTCTAATTATATCTACTTGTGTCTTGCCTTACCTTAGAATTTAAGCCCTGGAAGAGATTGCTTTTGTGCCCTTTGGATTTTTACCTAGATTGCTCCCCTTTGTAATAGGATTTACAACAGGCTTCACGTTGTCCCTAATTTATTGTAGCCATGTGGGACATACCTGAGGTCATTACTAGAGCTCAGAAATTTGCTATTGAATGATGTGCGATGGAGAAGAATGGGTATTTATAACAAAAAGGAGAGAAAAATTAAAGCAGAAATAAATCAAACAAATGAACAATGCACCTCCTGCCCCAACAAATATGACTCTGATGTGTAAAAAGATATAAAGTCCATTTATTTGTACAGATGAATACACTAGTAAGAGACACAATTTGAGGCTTTAGTAGTTCCTGTAGTATCTTTATGATTTGGAAAATGCCATTCCAATATGTTTTTCATATCTCATGTATAATTTTCATAAGTTAATCTTATTCACATTTTTTAAAAGTGTACTAGGGAGAAAGAACACAGTATTTTGTTAAACAGCAGAGGCAGTCTGAAATTCATGAAATGAAAGATCACCTTAAGCTGTTGCTTTGAAGTTTCACCAGACTTTTCCAGCTCATTTCCTACTGATGGAAAACTTGCCAAAATACTCCCAGCAGAGATAAAAATTATTTGGCCTGCTAAAATCCACACACTTGGAGATTTCCAGCAGATCAAAGATACAAGAGTCAAGCTGTATGCTATAGACAATTTACATAAAATTCACATATATATATGTATATATATATCACTGCCTACGTATCTCTAGGTAATTAATGCATGCATTACTTATGCAGGTAGCTCTAAGCAGGATGTGGAAAGATGTGCTAGCGAATCTACAGTATGAAAAGTGCATTTCAGATGGTTGCTTTAGACCTCAGATATTTTGGGCTGACCCTACCGGATTTGTTTTCTTCCTTTGGAAAACTTTGAATGATTCTTAAGTTCCTCCATCAACTTTTTGCTGTTGTTATTGTTAGAGGATTCATTGAGTCCAAAGTGTCTCTTTATGTTTTATTTTGTTATACAAGCACATCTGGATGGTTTATCTTTCATTAGTTCATGGTTATTTGGAAAGATTACTTTGCGTAGAAACAACAACTAAACCCGAGATTCTTATTAACACAAGTGTTTGAGCTGATAACAGGCACTGAAAGCATTGTTTCTTTTTCCTTCATTAATTTCCTCCTGTGAAAGGTTTTTGGTTGAGGTGGGCACTTCAGTGGAGATGTGTTTGTCTTGAGGTGTTCTTTCTGCCCCGCTGTGGCCGATGGCCACATGGGTCTCTGTGGCAGGGTGGTGGGGACCAGGGAGCAGTTGGCACAGGCTGCCTCTGGTCCCCACTGTCTGACCAGACCCAACATGACAAAGCAGGTGCTGATAGCTGTCCTTGCTTCAGCCCATAGACCTACCCCAAACATTGCATTTTAAATTATGTTAAGCAGTGAAATGTTGTGCAACATCTACTAGGCAAAAGCTTGTGAAGATAAAGAACCTGGAGCTGCTCCTCCTGCCCACTGCAGCAAAGTGCTTGTTCTCCACCTGGTGTGACACTTCTCACCCCTTGTGGAAGTGGCATTTGCAGAAGTCTCTTTAATGGAGCCAAACATCCCACCCGGGTTATTTCAGCTCTGGGAAGGGCTTTAGCAGAGTAAGCTGGGGGATCCAGGTACACACCTGCTACAGAGGCAGAGAGAACACTTACTTTAACACTTCATTTTCAGGTCATGGACTGAAAGGTTTTCTTTTCAACAAACTAGTGGGAAAAAGCACACACTACACCTTTCTAAGTTGCCACAAAATAGAATTGTCCTCAGTCAGCCCAAGCACAGAGTTTGCAACTCGTTTCACAGTATCCCAGACTTTCATCCCTGGCTAGATATTGAGAATGTGTGTAAGGAGTCAGAAATAAAATGGATTGGAGCAGAAACAAAAAGTAATCCTGCATGAGGTGAAAAATCTTAAAGTGGGGTGAAGCCACTGTAAGTGCCTCTTTAATGATCTGTAAAAATACAAGCAGAGCATACAAAGCTTATTTTAATAAATGATTTTCTTTTTAACTCTTCCTTACTTTGAATGCATCAAGACTTCCTGCTCTGTGTAGTCAATCCTGAATTTTTTCTCATTACTCACTATGTGTTTGTTTGTTTTTAGTTAATGCATTTCTCTTTTCAGGATAATACTGTTTTCTTCATATTTCAGTCTCAGTTTCTAGGTCTGCTTGCTACGCACAGACAGCTAAAAATAAGCTGCTTTTCCCTTGGTTGTATTATATAAATTCAGTCCCTAGCTGTTGCACAGTGCTTTCCAGATGATGCTGGGTTGATTTCACTCATATCTTGTGTAACTTTGATGACACCAACAGAGACAGAATATGCTGATGGGTTTTTCCAACAAGAATTTGTATCAAATCCTTCTCTCTCGTCGTTCCCCAGATCACAGCCCAATTTAAATGTATTTAAACCATACAGTGTGCTTTCAATCTTTTTAGATATGGTTACTATCATTGCATGTAAGACAAATTTCATTTTCATCCCTGGAAATTGCTTTTGGATATCTGTGCTATTTAAGCCAGTCCTGAAATAAATGTTACTGCTTGAGCCGCCACACAGAATTATCCTGGCAGCTTGGGCTGCCCTCCCACGGCCACATTTGCCCTGTCAGATCCTCCTGAGGTATTCCTTTGTTGCTGTGGAGGACCAGTTTGTGCTACGTGACATGCCCATCTTTGGCCTGTGCATTTCTTTGTGGAAAGGACTGGGTGAGGTTCCTCAGCATGTTTTATACAACTGGTCAAAGCAGCTGAACATAGTGGCCTTGTGGTTTAAAATTTATCAATTGACTTCCTGCTTTGTTCACATACTAATGTTAAAAAAAAAAAAAAGGAAAAAAAAAAAGAAAAATTCTCTCAGTGGACAGCACCATTCCACAACACAGGATATTGCTGTAAACCCAGGACTCAGGGAGGGAGCAACAAGCCTGTGAGCGACTAGGGGCAAAACTGTGGGGAGCGCAAGGGGGAATGTTGGGGAAATGAAGTAATTATAGGATCAGATATGGGGCAAACCTTTCCTATTCATTGGTAAAAAAGAGTTACCCTAAATATTATCAAAATGTGCCAACTCATTAGCTGTTTCCACTTAGATCAGTGAAGGACACAGGTGCTAATGAACTACCTCACTGGTATGTAGATCTAAAACTTACATCCTTAAAATGCTTGCTCAGCTGCTATCCAGATCCCTGTGCCCCTCTATCTACAGTCTTGATGGGCACTCACGGAAAACATCCACAAAATATATTGTCCCGTAAAAAGCTCAGGGCTTGTTGCCAGCACTATCAGCTCAGCTGCTAGAGGGCTCACAGGGGTGTGGAGTCCAAATTTGGTTGAATCCTTGGCCTGCAGAAATAGAATTTATTCAGCTCCAGACCATCTGTTGAAACTTTTCCATGCGGTAATAATTAAGTAATTATTAGGGCAGAGAAAGCATGAGTCTACGGCCTGGGGAAAAGGATGGGGGTGGCTTGACTCCTGCACAAGCTCTATTGAACACTAAATGTAAAATACTCAAACACTTGCAAGAATGGAGATGGAAGCCTTGTCTCTCCTCTGTAACTCAGAATATCATTTTTGCTGGGAGCATTCACCTGGGGCCTTTGAGGTGGACCTTCAGCTCTCCACAGGCACCCGAGGGGACTGTAGCCCAAGTCCCCTCCTGCTGGACAGGAGAGCTAACCAGTAACTCGCTGTGCAAAATGAGGAGACGTACTCCTTCCCTTTTTGGCTTTGTTTGACAGGCAGAGGTCAAGGTTAGCGCTCAAAATCATCGTCTCGAGGCTGGCACCTCCTGACAACCCCAAGTAACATCTCACAGAGAAGAACCTCAAGTAATACAACTGAACTTCTATAGTGCAGGCATATCCCCACTCAGCCCATGGGGTTTTCTACTTCTGTTCATAGGATGCTTCAATCTTTACACTGAGTTCAGTCTGAAGTCATGAGTTCAGAGGTTCATTTACTTATAACAGCATCAGGCGGTCTAATAAAAGATGCTGCTTCACTCTCTGAGCCCTCCTCATTTTATTGGGGTCCTACCTACATAAATAAGGGCTTGGGATACCACTAAGCAATTTGGACATAGACATAATTTTGTTGATCTGGATCACAGTACTCTTGGCATTGCCAGTAGCAGACAGAAATGGTACATGAAGATGCATGCAAAATAACTTTTTTATTAGAGGTTTGGTTTTACAGACCTTATTAAAATTGCTTTTTGTTAACCCTGATATCAGAAGCTATATCACGATGTCATATGACCTGAAAAGACATTTTTGATAGAGAAAATGCAGCCTAGATTAGTAGTGAAGGAATATACAAACTGTCAAATCTTCATAACTTAATTAAACTTTAAGTACACTGAGGAGAGATGGAGTCCATCCACTTGTCATAGAAATTCTTATTCTGAAACTACAGAACTAGGGACATAAATAGAAATATTAGAATGATCTGATATACTACAATATTTTTTTCTCTCATTTTTATGCAGTAATTTATTAAATTATTTATGAAGATTTATTTTTTTTTAATCTTCCTATTGTGGCATCACTGTAAATTTTTCAAAGGCTCTTTGAGTTATAAAAGCTAGATTTTTTTTTCCCATAAAGGAAAGATAACAGGAGTACTTTTAGTAGTTATAATGTTTGTATTTCAGTGAAAGACAGGCTCTCATATAAAACCAAAATTTTAGACCTAAATCTAATTTTTTTTTAAGTTCTTAATACTGAGGAACCTGCCTCCTCTGTATGGTATCTAGTTTGTCTTCTGTGAATCATCAAGATCTACAGCGAGCACACTCCCAAAGACAGCCTGATAGATAGCTGGAAGAAGCCCTGCAGAGCATACAAGACCTCACATGTACGGCATTTGTCTATGCCAGAACGTATGCCTGAACAGCTTTAGGGTTGCTGCGGGCTATCCCTGAAGCATATACAGGGCTGGAAGGCAGTCAGATCAAGAGGAACTTTATACTTACATCTGTTCCCAAAATTAAATGCTGCCATGAGTTTCATATATATATATATATATATTCACTGCATATCTCTGGCCAATGAAGTGCTCCCAGTTTTAGCAGCTCTGTGAATATGGAAAGATGAGAAAGTAGCCACCTGTAATACATTGTTTGGAAGAATTAATTTAAGTTATTTAAGCTGAAATAGCACTGTGCTCTTCATACTTACTCATAATACCTGCCCTGATATTGAAATGCTCAAATACAGCAGGAAAATGAAGGAAACAAAAATTAAATAGTGAGTTTTTCTCACTGTTTCAACATTGCAAAGCTGGGGAGGGGAAACCCTGCAAATATAAATGCCACATCCACAGATACCATTAATCAGTGACAGTTCTGACTTGAACATCCACCTTAGAGAAGCTGTTGAATTGTGAGGGGAACCTTATTATTTCATCTGAGCAAAAGTAGGTTTTCAGAATATTCCTTTAACCTCCTGTTTTATACTAATGCTCTCTGCTTCCCAATTATGACTTAAAATATATGGAGAAATGGAAATGATTTATTGAAAGATGCAGTCTGGGACCCATGTGAGAAATGCAGTCTCAATTTGATCTAAGCTTTAACAGGTATGATTTTATGTCTCCAAGGCCTCAGAGAGATCTCACTTCACTGAAGGCGTAGTCCATCTGTAGAGATAACTTAGTAGACCACTGGATGTCACCCTTGCTCTCCCCTGAAGGAAACACACAGCAATAAAAGCCAAAGAGTGTATTTTTAAAGTCCTGGATACACTACAAGGTGGTAAATGGCAGGTTATGGCCAGAATATAGCTATTGTAGGGTAATTTACAGATGACACATAAAAAATTCTGCTAGTAAAGGCCTTGTATTACCTTTTATATGAAGAACTCTGAGGCTAAGACTACTGTTTATTGGTTTATTTCTAGTCCCTCCAAAAGTGGCACTGTAAAGTTGAAGCCTGTAGAACCTAACTCAGAATTTGCAGTTCAGCACAGGGAGTTGCCACCTACTGATTTTGTATTTTATTAAATTTCTGCATTTTCTGTAAGTTAAACCTAAGTTTCATTTCAGTAAAAGGTGAATAGCTTTATAGGATAAGCTGTGTCTGCCATCTTCTTGCCATTGCCACCAGATTCAAGTACTGTCTAACAGCAATAATCCAGATACTCACCGTTGTTTCAGCAACGTCTGCAGTAGCATCCTTCCAAATAATTTTTACTCTTGTCATTCTCTGTGCTTATGCTACTGTTTCATGACTGTCAAGAAAAGTCCCATAAACCCGAGGAACATTTGCTACATGTTCTTTATTAACAGCACACTCCATAAGCTGTGTGGGGGAAGAGAGAGAAAGGTACATAGACCTTGTAAATTTATCTAGCTCTGTCTGAGATGAACAGATGACAATTAACATGAGCTAAGAATTTGCCCTGGGAAGTTTAAGTAATCCTGTAAAACTTTGCCTCTCTGAGACATCCTCAGGCATTGCTGGCTGGTTAAAGATATCCAGGAACACATAATCCTCTCAGGTTCCTCAGCTTGACTGCAAACAGGGATGGGCTCTCAAGGGGAGTTGTGCTCATGCTTTTAATTCATAAATCATCTTGGGAGAATAACATGGTCCTCTTGAGGTAACTGTAATTTGGTGACTTACCATCAGCAAGACAGAAATGAGAGAGGAGAATATTGGCTGGCACACAAAAATGTTAATGAAATACTGCAATTATCCTTGCTTGTGAGACACTGTCCCAAGTGGAGAACTAGTTATCAGTTACTAGCACTCTAGCTGTTGAATAATGTTATTTTTATGTACTAATTTGTATGCATAAGCATACATGTCCTTTACAGATGAAGAAAAGCAGAAATCATTGAAAATTAAACTATTTTGTGAAGAATTTTTAAAAAAAACTTAATTCTGATTTCTCAGAAGAGATAAAAAGATTAATCAATTTTCAGATACAGGGAAAGGGAAGAACTATCTGATAAATTTGATTACCTAAAGCCACATAAAGGGTGAGAAGAAGAATTGGAAATAGCATTTTACAGTGCCTAGTGTACTGATCAGTCCATACTGTAAGGATTTAGTAGGTCCTAAGACTAGCATGCTGTACATAACCAAGAGCTGTGAAACCTCCCAGAAGTGAGGCAATCTAAAATAGTTAAGCCAGAACATGGTAAAAAGACAAAAAAATCCTGTATAATTCAAATAGAAAACTCAAATCTTCTGTGCTTCCTTTTGAGCTAAAACAAGAATGAAGCAATAAGAACTTTGATGTAGATATTGGAAAAGAAAGAGAGGAAATTTAAATGAGTCTATGCAGATTTATGGGACAGTCCAAAACTAACAGAGCTAAAGGACTAGAACATAAGGCTTGACAAATTATGAGAAAGAAGCTATAGAGCAGTCATATTTAGCTGAAGTGTGTCACTGGTAATGAAAAATTTGTACCAAATTCTTTTACATTGTTCTCAAACATCTTCCATTAAATATATTTTTCACATTAAGGTGAAATCTTATCAATCTAATAATCTTATAAACCATTATATTTAGAGTCTCAGAATTCTGGCTACTTTTATTTGTACTTTTCAATTCTTTATTTGGCCACTAGATGGTACCACCAGCTTTAAAGCCGCCATTCAAGGCTGAAATTACAGGGTGGCTTTGTTTCATCATTTCATCCCAGATCACAGGCATCAAGGACTACATTATATTTTTCAGCTGCCCTAGCACAAATTCGCTTTAACTCCACTAGTTTAACATCAGTTTCTGTAGGAACATCCATGGATAGCCAAACAGGCATTGGTGCCAGACCTGAAAATGAAATGGAAATATTTCAGTCAAATAGAAGTATTAGCAAACAGGCCCTGTAGTTACTAACCTCATACAGTGGACCATAGTTAAAAGATATTCAACCTTTTTGGCTGCAAACAACTTCTCCCTCTAAACTGACTTTCAACTATAAACCACAAAAGATGCAAATGTCTTAACTTTCTTACAGCTGAAAGGACATTCTCTTTATAATTCGGATTCGTTAGACCTTTCAGTATAACGGTGCTATTTGTAGCCAGAAATTTAAAGTAATCTAAATTTAATATGAATACCTCAACAAGTTTAACTGATAAACTTTGAAAAAGTAAAAAAAGATCTGATTTCTATATCAGTCTTATATATTGTCTGTTTTACCAGCCATCTCCATGCCTATGGACTATATATCCATTTCTGCAGCTATCCTATAGAGATTAGCAGAAAAGAAGCCCAGATTTGCTCTCTGGAGAAGGACTAAGGCATCACTACTAAATTTTAACCACTGTTCTTGGTTAGAGAAAAGTTACTTATTGAAGGAATGAAAGCTGATTGTCTAAATCGTTATCACAATAGATGTAAATTAATTTCAAGCCATGAAACTGGGGGGTTTTAAGCAGCAGTGAGAGATAGAGGAAAAGAAGAACTCAGGAGCCAACATGAAACTTCCTGAATCATCACTGCACTGGGGTGATGGAAGAGGTACGCAATCTGCAACTGGAAGGAACATCCATGGGACATGACCAGCCACATGGTCCTGCATATATAATACACTGGGAAATATCAAAGACTACATGCTATCTCTACAAAGGTTTTGTTTGCCTTCTCTGCTCTCAAGGGTTCTTGCTACAAGGTGCTGTGGAAATGAGATGTCAGTGAATGGAGAAACCAACACAGTTTGTTAAAGGAAAACCATTAAGAAAAGAAAGGAAAAGGTCAGATATTATTATCTCAGTGGAATTAATATTCCGTGGCATTGGAAAGGGAGCAAGAGAGTCAGAAAGCAAAGAAAGAGTCACCAATCAAATGTCCTCCAATATATTAATCCTGTAGTACTCTAGTCTTTCTAACAATTCATGGAGCTGATCCATATTGTATTCAGAGTGAAATGAATCCATTGGCTTTGGAGAAAGTTAAGAAATTGCTGCTTTATTTGAAACTCTAAAATGTTGATATTCTTTGGTTGGACTTCTAAGTCCCCTGTTCTTCCTGAAGTAACATCCATGACATAACCTTCCTCTAGGTAATTCACTTCAGCAAACATAGCATTTCCTTTGCCCTGTTCTGTGCTCCCCGTAAGACAATCCATTTATTGTGATTTGTTTAATTTGTGAAGTTTTACCCCTAAGGAACTGTTGCCTTTGGCCTGGAATGATGTGAAGAAGACTGCACCTTGTGTACAGAAACTGAGGCAGATTGTGTGGCACCGTAAGAGATTTATGTTCTTTCAATCAGAGAAGAAGACATGATCCTCCAATTGAAAAGTACATATAGAATGTTATTCAAGTGCATTTGAATCCAAGCAATACATTTTTTATTCAATTTCTGGTTCTTAAGAGTCTGTTAAATGTGAATCAGTCACTAAACTAAAGATGAAAATCACCTTTTGAGATGAGGTAGATACCATGTTTATTAATTACTTTACTCTTTTCAGGAATATTTTACACTTATACATAGAGAATAATTTTCTGTCTGTAAAGTGTTCTACAGAGTTCTTGGTTATTACTGGAAAGCATTAGGAGAAAGAAAATCATTCAAAATGGAATTTCCTACTGGATCAGTAACACTGATGTTTATTTTATTGCTCAAGGGTTTTACAAGCATCTGTCTCGCACAGGAGTGATACCTTTGCTCTGCAGCCGTAGCATGATTCTTGGAAGTTAATCTGTAGAACACAAGATAGAAATTAAGTCCCAGTTCATAATCACTGAAATTTTGCCCCCAAGATTAGAAGAGAAACAAATTAACAAAACAGGCTGAAACCAGAATTGTTTAAAATTCTGACCATCACAAGCTGGGGATTTGTGCATGATTTATTGCTTGGGTGTGCTCTTCACAAATGAGAAAAAGTAAGACCACTCCTGGGAAGTTTCTTTTTATGTTGGAGAGACATCAAGACCACGTTAAAAATATGTACACATTGTTATTCATAATTTTCCATCTGCCTGTATTGGGTATGTTCAATTCATTATGTACCATTAATATAAAGAGGATTTCAACTTCTGTTTTGAGAGTTGGTGAATTTTATAGATAACTTTCCATTGATATATTTGTATGTATTTTAATTACATATTCATGTTTCCAAGGGTGTAGTGATGGATCTAGCAGTGCTGAAATAGCTTCAGACATTGGCTAACGTTTTATGCACCTGTGGTCTAGCGCAACCGTCAGGAACAAGGCATTGGCAAGGAAAGCAGTAGGCTCTCCATCCAAGGAGAAACCAACACCAGCTCCCTCTCTGTTTTTCTTTACAACCTACTACATCAGCCAAGATGCAGTGGAACATAAGTTGCTTACTCTATGGCTTTACCTTTCTGCAGTAGGACAGTGTGTGCTGCTTAAAACAGTTTTACACAGGTATTTTTAAAAGACAATTGTACTTACATTAATGCTTTCACAGTAATTACCCTAGGAGAAGGTGAGACTATTGTGGACTGAGATAGTCTCATTGAACAGAAGTGTATAGAAGAAATATAAGAAAAATACAGTGTAAATGTATTTGCCAGATCAAAAAAAATCAGTAGCACTGTTGTTTCTTATATTTATTTGGCTTAATTTCTGAAGTTTCTGTCTTAAAGATTCAGGCTGTTGTTCAGCCACTCACATTCCCCGACCTGAAAGGGACAGGCTGAAAATTTAGTGTTAAAATACACTAGAATATTTAATTTAAAATTGAACTTGGATCAGAGATAATCAATTTCTCAAAAGATTTAGAAGAAATATACCCTAATCTGATACACTGACAGAGAATATGAAAATAGTCCAGGGAAACAGATAACCTCCTGGCTTTCTTATCTTTGGCAGGAGTTTCATGTTCTTTAACCTACGTTTATGTGGTTCATTAAAACTAACCTCCTAAAAGTTGCATCACAAACACTGAAATTGCGTATGACCTGCACAAACAAGAAGTGGTGTTGATCACATTCAGAGTTGGTCATGATTTGTAGTCCAGTGTCTCCCCGAGGGTCCTGAACTTACTAGTCTCCAAAATGGGTAGAATGTGAAGGAGTGATTTGGCAGAATACCAGTGAAGAAAGGTGCATGATACTTCCCTGGTCCAGAGAAGTGTTGTGCCTCTGATACTTTTAATGAAGAATAGCACGCATGCTCTCATCATCTGGATGCTAAATGGAAAAACAGACTGAAACAGTAAGAAAGGATCAGTAAATCCTTCCCACCTTGGAAGATGAGGGTTCAAGAAAACTGGTACCGCAATACTTTCTTCATTATGTGCAGCTGGTGGGTTTGGCAAACTGAGCTTGTCTTTGACAAATCAAAGCTTATAGCTTTTACAATGCCATCTGGAGACAGACCTTTCATCACCTTTTATTTGGCACTAACACGTTACTTACTCTTCAAATGGGGAAAAATGAATCGGGTTCTGCAGCATCTAGAATTTAAGTTGACATTTTGTTCTGGAAAGACAATATAAGGTTAAAGACAGAGTGATAGAAAGCTGCTGAAAGTTTTTATTCAAACTTCAAAGAAAATGACAACTATGTATGGCCTTACAAATCCAACTATAGTTCTTAGAAAATGTTGTTGAAGAAGAGAATAAAAGATCTAATATAAAGAAAAGATGCAACTGAAATAATTTTTCTTCTAGCTTCACAGTAATATCTCATTAGTAAGATGGAATTTTGATAAATATCTCTATAGATTCCATAAATTTCTCTGTTTTACCTTGGCTGAAATACAGTATATTGCTCCTGAAAGTCAAATTGACCACTTACTGACCACAGCCCCATCAGTGGAGTTATATGGCAGTTACAGTTGTCGATGCTGTTTCAGCCATTTCAGTCTCATGGACTTGTGATTGCAATTGCAGTCACACTGGGACACCTGTGGTATTTTGTTCAGCTTTCAGAACAGGTATGGCCAAAGAAAGAAAGATGTTTGGCAAACCCATGTCTGTGTGAGTAGTTCACAGACACTTTCTGTGTTTATCCTTTGAGAAAATTTGTGCAGGCTTTCTTGAAAATCTTCTCTTCTTCTTGGATGGGAAATGACTTGCACAGCCTTGCTATGGTAGGTATGATGCAAGGTTATGCCTTGATGTTTGGCAAAGAGTAAACAAACAAACAAAAAAGAATTATTTGGCAGACTTTTTTAGGTGCCATTTATATTGGTCAGTTGACAGATAGGAAAAAAAGAGGAGAAAGAGAGGGCTGAGTTAGGAATTACGATGGCTCCTCAGATCATTCATAATGATTCATACCTGAATTTAGTGCCTAGAGGGAAGCTTAAGGATGTCAGTGCAAAGGTTACATTGAGCAGGTAAATACAGCTATGTAAGACATCCATAAATCTTTTCCTGTGGTAAAAAGTATATGAGAATAAAGTAAGTGAAGAACTAAGTAAGAGTAGATGAAATCAAGCAGAAGGCTGAAAGGGAAGACAGTGAATTAGTTTAGCAGTCCTTAATCACTACTCAAGTACAGGCTTAATGGACAGGGACTTCGGTGAAATCAGAACTACACGTTACAGTTAATAAAAACTATATCCAAAACCTGAAAAACAAATAATTAGAAATGGCAAAATTGCAAAGTCTATATCTCAAACTAAACTTTTCAAAGTTTGGACTAAGGCTTGGATCTGGTTTTGTTCCATGTCTAATAGGCACAAGAGAGCTGATTTAATGTGTCAGCTCAACTGAGGTCTGATAACAAAATAAGTCATTGTACGGTCAATATAATCTTTTTTTAATCATAGATCAAAACCTTCTCTTTTTGAAGCACAGGTTTTTCTAATTTAAATAGCTCTGCTGGTGTCTGATCCCTCTTACATGTTTTCACATGCATTAAACCAGTTGATTTTGTAAGCTGATATTGTTAACATATGAGTTTATGTGCACCTATTCATTAGTCAACATGGAGTTTACGTTTTGTGTTCATGATGTGAATTTGTTTGGTTTTTTCTTCTTTGAACTTGGTAGATGCAAGGAAGTCCATTGTAAGATTATTCCTTTCTAACATCATCACAGAAGGTATCTGGATGTTGTTTGCCTGATAAATTAAGAAGCTTTAAACACATGTTCTCAATGGTGAGTGTGCTGATCTAACTGATAGAAAAAGTCTAGTAGATAGAATTTATTTACATTTTTAGCTCAAACTAACTTTTAAACCATAGAAGTTCATTGTTTTAAATCCTATTTTTTTTATGATTGTATACCTTAAGAATAAGGCCCCTCTGAGAAGGGAAGTACTGTCTCTTTGAAGCTCTGGCATGCTGCTGAGCAGCATTTAACAGACTGCTTTCTCCTGTTGGGAAGCTTAATGAGCTGCCTTCTCATGAAAAAAATGAGTTAAATTTCTGGATTCTTACTTGTTGGGAGAGCAATTTTGTTACACCTGAAAGAGGAAAAATAAAATCTTTTATCCTCTGTTCTGTTGTTGGCAAGACATTGACAGATACTGGACAAATGGAACAAATTTGAACTCCAGTTTCTTTATCTAACAGACAAAAACAAAACAAAACAAAATTTAAATTACTATCTTTTGCCCTATTGATATATTTTACTGCTCTACACTCAAGAAATGTGGGGGAATGTGCTCCCCTACTCTCACACGTGCACACTCACACGTTTCTTTATAGTTATTTGTGTTTCTAGGTTGCATGAAAGCCTGGTCCTGGACCAGGACTCTGCAATGTTAGACACAGCATACACTGAGCAAAAAGGCATTTCTAGCTAAGGAAAAAATATGAACAGATCTATAGGAGAGAAATAAGGAGACCTTACCTGTTAATGTGATATGCAGTGGCCTCAGCACACAGCAAGCTAAGTAATCTGAATGCTTCAACTGGCTTTGAAGCAGAGGTAGTAGGCTTTTAGGAGGAAGGGAAAGGGAAATGATGTAGATTTATGTATGACTATGGGATGCTCATCCCAAGGATGAGGATCAGATAGGAGGAAACTGAAAATTCTTACTCAAAGGGTTGCAACTGAGCAGTGGACTGACTGCAATGGAAAGGCATCACATCTGATGAAGATGATAGATTGAAAGGAGATAAACTATTAAGGGCTTCAAGGGTGAAGATGGGTCACTTGAATCATTTCAATGGAGTGGCTGTATGAACTTGTGTCAGTCTCTGTATCTCACACATCCAGGTATAAAAGCACTCACTTCTGTCAGCTTAACAGACCAATGCTTTCAGTTATAATTTAGAGACTTCTAGTTTATGATTCACCCGTCGCACTACTGCAGGGGGCCTAGTGATAATACTGTCCTCCACAAACACCCCAGAAATATTCCTGGACCTCCAGACAAAAGAAAGAAACAAGATTTCCAGTCCCCAGGAAAAAAAAACAAAACAAAACAAACCAACTTATCTTCTTGAGGCCAATCTTTCCTCACAAATACTAGCACAGGCAGCTATAAGAATATACTTGCGCACCATTTCTGCCACCAGTCACTTGCCTGTAATATGAACCTAATTCTCCGGGACTTTTCTTTCCATACGGGAAAAATGCTGACTTTTTACAGGTACCCACTGGTAGACTCACTCATTCACACGTTACCATGCTTGTTCTCCTCCTCACTCCCCATCACACCCTACTGTGTATGCATACATAGGCCCCAGAAGGGAAACAGTTAAAATAAATTAGTCTTGAGTTTTTAGTTAAATTTCTGTAATTTTTCATGTTAACATTGAGTCACCCTTAATACTATTTTTCCTCCACTGTGTCAGTCACTTCTTCACAGCTGTGAAAAAAAGAACGGTAGACACTGATGTGATCTCTCAAACTATTTCAGATTTGGAACTGAAAACAAAATCAGACGTGTATCCAGCTGGCTGGTTGAAAGCCCATGGACAGCATATACTTTCCATGCAAGGCTGTCTGATAAATCTTTTCTATCTGAAGTTGACTCTGTCCATCATCAGACTCCATTCCAGCCAAAACCGCAAGGAGAGACCAAGCTGACACAGACTACCAGGGGCTCTTTGCGTGCTATATTTGCACAGATGTGCATGATTACACAACTCTTTGGCTCAAAAAAGCAGAGAGTGATTAACCAAAAGTGGAACACAGGTGGTCTTCTGCTCAAACATCCTCATATAGTTGCACTGGGTATCTCTGTCTTTCTGTTAGCAGTAGATTTCTCCTTAGTAGGTTCTTGAGGAGGTGCTAAATCCGAGAAAATCTTCTATGAGATTTATCAGTTGGATGCAAACTTTGGTCTAATGGGAGAGAATAGGTGCAGTGATAAAGCACTCAGAGCTGGAAAAGACAGCTATTTCAAGAAAGCCATATAACACACCCTTTACAATGCAGAAGGCAGACGAAGAATGATATAGGAGGGGTCGCCATGGGCTGTATTTGTTTTCATTTTCCTGAGTGACCCACAAGGATGATGTAGTCAGTGCTGAGTGGAAAATGAGCTAGTAGAGGCCTACAATTTATTCTGAGGGCTCATCAGTGGGGCAGATGGGTCTGAGTGCTGATGACTTCAGCCAGAAGACCCCTCTAGGGTTTTGGAGTCCTAGGGCTGGCTGACTTGGATTTCTATCCCAGCCTTGGTCTTAAATCCTTTCTGTGCAATCTGAGAGTGTTCATGATGCACAAAAGCAGAAGGCTTGCATCTGTCAGAGGTCCTTTCTGAAAGCCAGGGAGAAGTCTGTGCATTGTAACTAAATAGTAAGACATGACTCTACTGTAAGCCTTTAGCACATCCTGGAAAACAAGGTAAAACAATATGCTGTGATAAGAAACAAAGAGAAGTTTAGGAGCTAGCATGAGGACTGAAGGAATTAGTTATGAACTCTGCAGCTGGTCTGCAATATGCTGACCTTCAAGTTTAAGAAATTTAAACTTATTGCATGGAGTAACATGAAAGACTGAATTGACCACAAAGCCAATGGGGAGGGTAACTTGCCCTGTTTAACAAGCTGAAATTGGAGTTTGAACTCTTAAGCTGTTTGGAGGGCATTGGCATAAGTATAGTCAAAATTAGATGGTCAAAGTTACAATGTATGGTGCCAGAGTTGTCAAACCGTAAGCAATTTATTATCCTAAGATTTCAATTAAGAGTCACTTTTTTGTAATGTTAAAAGAACACAACAGAGCAAACCAAAACTCCAACAGTATCTGAGCAATATTTTGACAGAACTTGTATGTAGGGTAGAGCCTGGGGGATGCAGGATCAAAGGTTACAGGAAATGTGAGAGTCTGAGAGCAGGGGAAGGGTGCAGTTGTCAACAGCAGTGAGGAAGAGTTAACGGAGGGAGGATTTGTAAGGGGAAGAGGGAGGTTCAAATGAGTGTCAGCTGTCAGCACACAGTCCAAAAGCAGTGCCTCAGGAAGACAGCTATGTACTGACGTTGGGAAGGCGATGGAAGCCATAGGGTTTGTTAGCATTCCATTTTTTGGGGAAACAGCTTGGAAGGATAAAAAGACATTGGTGAAAGTGTAACTTCTTACTGTGACTATGGTAAGACTCATAAAAAGTCATGTGGGAAGAGTATTGCCCTTTAGCTCAGGGAAAAAAGACATTTTGGGATCTTTATGCCTCTTCAAACTGGGATATAACCTAAAGAAGGTGTGTAACCGTGCTTTAAAGTTTGCCCAAGTAATAGGAAAGGCACGTCCTTTTTGGAAACTTGAATTTTTTCCACAGCTCAGAAAATTTTACAGCATTTCCCAATTACAGTGCAGTGCTATCTCACTGGCAGGAAAGGTGGAAACTGCAACCACTTTTGAACAGAAAGCTATTCTTTTCACCATGCCTCTATTATTCCATTTGGATCAAGTCTGAGAACATGGAGATAATTTTCCTAGCCGTTAAATGGGTTGTAAAATTAGTTTTACTCAATACTCCCATGCTTTGGAGTAGGACTTTCTCTGACTCCTGGGCCCATCTTTGGCTTGCTTTCACTGGAGAAGCAGCACCATAAAGCCCTGTACCTCAGCTGTGTTGCCAGATGGCAAGAAAACAGGAAACTGTGAGATGGGAACAGGAAATGCTATTGTCTTGGTGAGCAGATATGCTTTGAGTGTTTTGGTTGTGAGATGAAGCAGCGTCATTCATGGCTTTGCACACCTCTTTGGTGACCTGAAGTAGAAATTCGGGTACCAGCACTGCTAAGAGCTGAATATGTGTTAGGTATTACAAGCAACTGCTAAGCTACCGTAGGTATTGCCACCCACTTCTGGGTCTGCTCATGTGCTATACATTTAGTATAGATGTGCTTTAAATATTCAGCTCACATGATTCAGATTTTGGAGGCAATGGTTGGCTGACTCAAGGAAACCTGATCAAGCATGAAGTTTTAGCTCAGGTTATTTTTCCAGCCTTTCATTCAACTAGCAAGCCCCAAATGTTTGACTTAAAATTTGAGTATATGAGCTACCTTAGCACTCTATCCAAATAAGCAGATTTCTGAAAGGCAGCTTTTAGAGGGAATGATCTGGAAATGACAACACCAAGATACACTTGTTGACTAATCTCCAAGTCATTCAACTTTATTTTGATCTGAGCCAAAAATTAAGTTTCGGGGAAAATCAGCAGAAAACCTGTGCCTACCACCCAGCTTGTCTCCCTGGAAACACAGTGTTCGCGATAAAGGGAGTGCTGGGTCAGAAATATTTTTTCTGTGAATCCTTTTTCAGCAGTATAGTTCGGTCCATGTAAATTGCACTGCAGTTTCTCATATGTTTTTTTTTTGGGAAGCATTCTGCTAAAGCTCCCTAATGTGGAGCCTTTGTCAAGATGAACTTGTGGTGGTTTATGCTCACTGGTCCCTGCCCTCGTCCTTGGACTCCTTCCCCCATTTGCAGACTATAGAAGAGCCCCTGCTAAGCTGACCAAAATGTCTCAAAGAATTAATTACCCCAACTTCCTCTCCTTTCCTTGATGATTTTTTGCATCTTCAGCCTAATCACTTTTATTTATTTTCTTAAGTCTCAGCTGAAATTAGACTGTGGACTACATTCATAAATAGTTAGAGCAGTTCCTGGCACAGTTTTGGCTAAGGCCAACTCACACTGTCTCAGATGATTCCTAGCCCTAGTGACAGCAGGGGCCAGGAGCTGTTCCTCCAAGCAGTCTGGATGTGGAAGGCTGTCTTACATGCTTTGAAAAACAAGAACACTTATACATTATTGTGCTGGGCATTTTTGTGACTATTGGCCTGATGAACATGGGCTCTTTTGGGTGCATCTACTCTACCAGTATAAAGGTAGACTAAGACGTAATAAAGGAAACTTATTTCAGAGAACATGGTCATAAGCCTGGGGAGATGCAACAAGAGGGTGCATTTGCAAATAAAAAGTAAAATATATTGCTTTGTCAATATTTTTAGGAGTGTTCCTCAGGTGATGTACCACCTCCCACATGTACCAAACCCACTCCCACTTTGTACTGGGAATGGAGCAGTGACTCAAGACCCTCTGTGCAGCTTTACCTCCACTTTTAAGGCAGCAGCTTTTCAAGTTCTACCAGCTAGAACAAGTCCAAAGGAGGGCACCAGGATGATCCGAGGGCTGGAGCACCTCTCCTATGAGGACAGGCTGAGAGAGTTGGGGTTGTTCAGCCTGGAGAAGAGAAGGCTCCGGGGAGACCTTATAGCGGCCTTCCAGTACCTGAAGGGGCTACAAGAAAGCTGGGGAGGGACTTTTCATAAGGGCAGTTAATGATAAAACAAGGGGAAATGGGTTTAAACTGAAGGAGGGTAGGTTTAGATTAGATATTAGGAAGAAGTTCTTCACTGTGAGGGTGGTCAGACACTGGAACAGGTTGCCCAAGGAAGTTGTGGATGCCCCCTCCCTGGAAGTGTTTAAAGCCAGGCTGGATGAGGCTTTGAGCAACCTGGTCTAATGGAAGGTGTCCCTGCTGATGGTAGGGGGGTTGGAACTAGATGATCTTTAAGGTCCCTTCCAATCCTAACCATTCTATGATTCTATGATTCTAAGTGACAGAAGAAAGTGCTATTGCTTAATCCAGATGTGTGATCAAACTTAGCGAAGACACCAAACAGGCAAAATTTCATCCTAAGGCCATCAGTCACTTATCTCTGTATTGATGTTACCAGGCTGTGCAATTTTCCATGGCAAAGCACTTTTCACTCATCTTTTGTAAAATACATGGGGAAAGCTTGGAAACTGAAGCAGAGTCCTGCTTGCCTGGAATTAGATGTTAGGGGTAGAAAGCAGTTCAGGATTAGTTCCAGCTCACATGCAAATGTTTACACATCCAGACCTAAATTTCAATATCTCTGTCTGAAGCTGAATATCACCTTAAGTAGCAAAAAAATCCTTCAGGGATTACACACATAACTTTATGCATAATTACTAAGTAAATTAAGAGTTAGTGAAAATGAGAGCCATTGTTGATAAAAATAGAAAAATATTATTATCTTAAAACTAAAAGTGGACATGGTGATATTTCAATGTCTCAGAGAAACAGAGCAAATCAGATGTGGGGTTATAGGGCAAAGCTCTCCTCTGTACCATTGAGTAATAGTTCCCAAGGAATCGCTTGGTAGGCCAAGGATCATATAATCAGGTTTCTAAGAATAGAAACATTGATAACATCTTCTCTATTACATGGGCAATGGGACTTTCATATTAAATCCACTATAAAACATAGTATGTCTTTTAGGAAAACATCCAAACACCATCAAGCTCTAGAATTATCTGCAACAGTTCATGAGGTGTTGCAATAATTAATTACTTTCTAAGGTCAATAGGTATTGCATTTTCTCTGAAAGCTGTCTTTCAGCTATTTAATCTTGTCTGACCTCTTTTGTTAAGTGGGAAAATGTCTTTTTTAATTGCCTTTTTTCACTCTATATCTATGACTCATTTGTGATCATGTCACCTAAGTATTTCTCATTAGACTGATCCTTTTGAGTCTTTTCCTAGAAGACACGTGCTCATGTCCTTCAGTCATTCTCATTAACTTTTTTTGACTTTTCTACCTTTCAGATTTTCACCATGACTTGTGAATACCAGAACCGGATGTAACATTTCTGTGGTAGTCTTATTGCCCACAGCAAACCTAACCCTGACACCCCCACCTCTCCCCAGAACCCAGTAATATTGCCTGTTTTTTATACGACTAAACAGATCTACTGCAGCGGATGAAGAAATGACTAACACCAAGATGTGTTCAGGCATCAGGCATCAGCACTTCATTGAAGCTTTGCACTGTTTATATATCCTTTTTTTCCTCCAGCAGTACCCCAAGCACGCGACATTCTTACACTTTTGATTTGTTACCCCTTATCACACACGCACCTAAACAATTGACATGATTGGATAATTCCACCTGTTCATGAGCCATTTTTTTACTTCTGACTGGTTGCTAATTACAGCTCACAAGTCATCCTTATCTTGTCTCATACACATTCTTGCTTGTTTTTCCACTATGTTTTATTTTTCACTCAAGGTCAGGAATTAATTGCTCAAGGCAGAGGCCGCCTGCAGCTTCGGCTCTTAAAGCACCAATAGTCTACAACAGAGGCTAAAATCTCAGAGAAAGACATCTTACAAGAAAAGACTTCAAGACTCAAAGGGAAGAATTGTATGATAAACAATACTTAATTTTAAGTTCCTCCAATGTTACTGGAGAGGAAGTCAGACTTCTGATGTACCCTCATCCATCCACAAGAAGGCCTTGTAGAGGCTTCTAAATTGGGTTCTATTCCAGCTTGATATGTACTTCTGTAGACATGGTGGCATTAGAATCTACACCTTAGCAGAAAACCCTCTGAGGAGGAATGAAGAATAGGTACACTACCATACCATTACACAGTTTTATGCTATTCTAGCCACAGGGGAATTTTCTGTCTTTAATAAGTTAAAGGGTTACCATTCAATTTCTACTTTATTTTTCACATCTGGGAGTTCTGTGGGCATTAATGTTGCGTTGATGTGTGAGATTAATAGAGAAGACTTCAATGGGATTTAAGTATGTTTACTTAATGATACCATTATCAAAATCTGTATTTAGCTCCTCCAGTCTTTTTTATGTCATGAACTATGTAATTCTAGGGACAGGTGACTTGTTGAAGAAGACAGAAGAATTATGCTGTCATGTTAAACTGTGTAACCTAACTGAGAGGTGCTTCTGATCACTGACCATTATTAATTGAGCCAGTTTTAATCTTAACAAAGCGTATAATCAGACCAGAGCGTCTTCTGTGTGGACAGTTCAGGCAGACACATTAGAAAAATAACACCAGTAATAACAGAAGAATTTAGCCTACAGTGCAAACAGAGTCAGAGCTGGGAACGTGCTGAAACCTATAACATAATATGTAAATGTCAGCAAATAGGTGGAGTGGAAATGATCATAAAAATAATACACAGTGGAATAATTGTAATATTAAGCCTTGAGGCCATCCTTCCTATTGCAAGCATTCAGGAGGAAAATGACTGCTGGATTTTCATCTTACCTGCTTGAAATCAGAGTGTTAGGGCAGTGATATAATTACTTTTGAATTATTTAATTCAATTGGTAAAATGTTTGGGGTTTTTTTTAATGGAGATGTGTAATTGATGAAAACATTGTTCTTTCCTTTTTTAAAAATTCAGTGATAATCTGTGTGAAGATGGCTCAGAAATCAAAGCAGTTGTACAGACCTTCTGGTCAGTGATCCCAGAACAGTTTGTGGTACTAAAGAATTGAACTGTACCAATGGCAAGCATTATGATTATATCTCTGTTTTAGGGGATGCTTTTGACTCTCAGTTTGCCTCTGGCTGGAATCCACCAAGCTCTCTCTCCTCACTGGTACCTGTGGGTCTGCGGTTCTGCCTGTGTGCATTTGTAGAGGTCTTGCTCCGGGCATGAGGAGCAGGACACTTGCATTACAGATGCACAGAAAGCCCCTGTCAGAGTTATAACAGCACCCAGGTCTGACTCTTGGCCTCTGTTTTTGCTTCAAAACCGTCCTTACCCCCTCTTAGCATAAATATTTAGATGCTGTTGAATTTAAGTGGAAACCTCCCTGGCAAAGCACTGCACTTAGCAGCTTTCCTGAAATCCTCTGAAGGCAGTAGAGAGCTGTCAGCACGAGAACCCCTGCAAGGGGCAAGGTAAATGCGGCTCAACCGGGCTGTGGGCACAGAGCTCTTACGGGGCACCCTGTGTTGGAGAGGGGCTTTGCCTGGAGAGGTACAGGCCCAGGCTGAGAATGGGTCTTTGTGCTCATGTCCCTGCCAAGAGCATTTTCATGCTCCTCTCCCTTGTTCTTGGCAGCACAGACAGGGTACTGCTGGGCGCGCAGTGGCGGTGCGGTGCAAAGCTTCAATAAAATGCTGATGCCTGGTGCCTGAACACATCTCAGTGTTGGTCATTTCTTGAAATGCGCGGGTGAGACCATCGTTGCAGAAGAGTGTAAGGGTACAGCCCGTGCGTTGCTGAGTGATCCCTTTGTTGCCACACCTCATGTGCCTCTGCGGCGTCCCCTGCAAAGATCAACGACAGTCTGTTGTGTTGGAGGACTACTACCAAGTACAGCCAAGTGAGCCTTGTCGCCCAGCATCTCCATGGATGGGCAAAGGTGCCTTCCAGCTGGCAGAAGTGGAAGTCACAAATCAAGCAAGGGTGCATGTTTTCTCATGCCAAGGAGTCAGACTGTTTGCTCAGAAAAAAAATGTCAGGAGAAGGATCACTAACATTCTTCCTCCCAAAGGGAAGAAAAGGGAAGAGTTAAAAAGAATTGAAAAGAAAAAGACTTATGGTCCAAGAACTATTAAAACAGCAAACACAAAGAGCAAGAGCTCAGAAACAATCTGTAAGCTAGCAAAGGGAGTGAAAGGCAGAAGAATATAAAGAAAAGCAATCGTATTAAGGGACACGTGTGATAGTTTAACTTAGCTGGCAGTCAAAAAAGACACAGCCACTTGCAGCACCACTCCCCCAGCCCTACCCCCTTCCGCCCCCACCCAAGGAATCACAGAGAGAATTGGAGGGGTAAGGTGAGGAGACTTGTAGGTTGAGATAAGAACAATTTAATAATTAGAGTAAAAATAAAATAATAAGATTAATAATGATAACAACTATACATATATGAGTGATGCAGAGTAAAAGTGCTCACCACCCACTGATAAAGATCCCAAAGGAGCAAAAAGGAACCCTGAAACTGAAATTTTAGTCCTGGAAAAATTAGCCCTAGTGATTCCCAAGAAAATCCCGCCCCCCTTTCGGGTCAGCCCAGGTTAATACACTAAACATGATGTAATATGATATGGAATATCTTATTGGCATATCCAACTCTCAATTCTGGGTTTTACTAACTACTACACTTTTCCTCTCCACTCCCCCCTTCCAGTCCTCTCTTCTTGGAAACTGCCCAAGCACAGTGTCCTTGTAGTTCTCAACATTGTTCTCATAACAGTCCTCACTGAAAGCAAAACACAGTGCTTTCTAGCTACTACGAAGAAAATTAATCCTATCCTAGCAAAAACCAGGACGACATGGAAGTTGAGAC